>NW_026695416.1:0-45749 GCF_029851405.1 Lichtheimia ornata | reverse complement strand
TATGACCTTGAGAAGAGAAAAAGTGAAGCGATCCGTGCATTGAGCCATCATTGGATTGGTTACTGGTAGGTTTACATACATAATACAAATTGGTTTATGCAGCTCGACCTTCTCCTACATGCAAATGTGATATACCCGTACCTTGATACATACCTTTATTATTGGATGCTGTTTACTTGCGTACCTTCACAAAAGGCAATCATCATCATCATCATCCATTTGTGTAGCAACCTGTCAAGGATGTGTCTGTGTAACCACCACGTGCGGTTTCACTCAGCTCTTCATCTTTCCCTTAATGCAGCCGACACCATCCACTAGGAAAAAGCAACTCCATCACGCTTACAGCATAGGTAAAACATAAACGTGCCTGTATCTCCAAACTTTACAATGAAACGTGTGGTTTTTAATAGAGCAATGGGCTCGGCTTGGTCAACAGCACCTTGTGTGAAAGTTTTGCGTTCAATGTCGCAAACAGCCCAAAAAATATTTTTTGGTCGTCGTCGTCGAAGAGGTCGACCCCCAGATCCAGTTTGGCTGGTGGCGGCATTGCGAAATCTGGGATTGGCAAACTTGATCGTGAAACTTGCACCCGAGGTGCAGTTGGCCAAGCCGAGCACATTGCTCTATTCAAAACCCCACGTTTCATTGTAAAGTTTGGAGATACAGGCACCTTCATGTTTGTAAGCGTGATGCTATATGAGAAGTGGTCTTTGTTCATTGCCAAGTAGCTAGACCCTGGAGAGCTAAAGATGCAGAAGGACCTCTTTGGGTAACTCAGCTAAAAAGTCAGGACTTCAGGGACAATGCATGAAAGGTACGCAACCCTCACTTTTATGTCATACATTGGCAGCTAATAGCCACTTTTGTGCATTCCCAACGTTTGTGCATTCTATTGTAGGTGGACGATGCTCCTGCTCTAGACATTCATTTCCATGATTAAAGTAGGTTGATCCGAGCTGATTTGGTTGAGTTACGCTCACACAAGATTACATCGGTTGAGCTACATCGAGCGTGCTCTATGTCCAGAGTGATGTAACCTCTCTTTGACCGCAGCTCAGTCAAATCAGCTCGGATCAACCTACTTTAATCATGGAAATGAATGTCTAGAGCAGGGGCATCGTTCCCATGCAGTGGATCTCGCAACAATGATGATTGGATAAAAGTGGCCGTTAGCTAGCAATACATGCCTGTTCCTAGATGATCCATAAAGTAATTATACATTGACCCTTTCATTCATGCAAACGTAGCTGTGTTACACAACACGACCCTCTGCATCTTTTGCTCTGCCAGAGTCCACCTACTTGACAATGAACAAAGACCACTCTTCTTATAGCATCACACTTACAAACATAAAGGTGCCTGTATCTCCAAACTTTACAATGAAACATGGGGTTTTTATTACAGCAATGGGCTCGGCTTGGCCAACTGCACCTTGGGTGCCAGTTTCACGATCAAGCTTGCCAATCCCAGATTTCGCAATGTCGCCACCAGCCAAACTGGATCCAGGGGTCGACCTCTTGAAACATTTTTCGACGACCAAAAGAATATTTTTTGGGCTGTTTGCGACATTGAACGTGAAACTTTCACACAAGGTGTTGTTGGCCAAGCCGAGCCCATTGCTCTAATAAAAACCCCATGTTTCATTGTAAAGTTTGGAGATACAGGCACCTTTATGTTTGTAAGCGTGATGCTATATGAAGAGTGGTCTTTGTTTAATGTAAAGTAGAGAGACCATGACAGAGCAAAAGATGCAGGGGGAGGTGTTCTTGTAACACAGCTATCTTGCATGATGGAAGGATTGATGGATTATACTTTGTGTGTATCCACAATAGTCCATATATTACGCGCTATCAGCCATTTCCTCATAATCAGCGTTGTTGCAAAATCCACTGCATGTGAACGATTCTCCTGCTCCAGCCGAGCATTTCCATCATTCAAGTATCTTGATCCGAGCCGATTTGGTTGAGCTACGCCAAAACAGCAAACATGAAAATTCTTGAAAGACAGACCCTGCGAATGTCTCCGTCTTTCAAACTTTTGGACGCTCTCATTCCAAATCCTCAAATGAAGCGTGCGGTCTTTATTAGAAAAAGATGATCAGCATGCTCGAGAGCACCCTCCTGACCAATT
This sequence comes from Lichtheimia ornata, assembly GCF_029851405.1. NCBI lineage: Eukaryota > Fungi > Mucoromycota > Mucoromycetes > Mucorales > Lichtheimiaceae > Lichtheimia > Lichtheimia ornata. The sequence continues at coordinate 43,619 of NW_026695416.1, read as the reverse complement.
TTCAAGTTGGAAGTGGGCAACTTCGGGGCGGTGGGCTGTCCACTCCTTATTTCTCGTCATCCACCATTTGGCCCGCCCCGCATTTTAAATCTTTACAATGAAGTCTGCAGCTTTTAAATGAATGAAGATGGTCAGCATGCCCAACGGCATCTTGTGTGAAAGTTTCAGGTTCGAGACTGGTAATCTCACTATCAAGGTTTGGATGTACAGTGTTCATGCATTTACACACGAGGTGTCGGGCCCATTTAATTTCCACTTCTTCCCCTCTCAGGTTGTTCCCTCTTGCTCTCAATCTCAACTGTTGGTCCATTCAAGCAACTACCGCCTGCGAACGATTGTCCTGCTTCAACGCATCATGTCAATCCTACGAATGTCTTGATCCGATTGTCTTTGACTGAATGGCAAGTCCATGGCGTGTACACAGCCTTCTTGTCACTCTTCTACAACACACGAGTCTTTTGACACAACACACCAGTCTCTTGACACAACATACGCTCTTGCACATTCCTCTACCACGACCAAGCGTAGCAGCGCTCATTACAGTGGTTGCTATTAGCGATGTCCACCCCATGTCTCAAGCTACTTGCAGCAACTTGCCTTGCCACCTTTTTTACGTGCACAGCAGACAGCCATTGTATGAGAGCAACTTTATTTACGTGTAGCAACTTGCTATGATACATACAGATTCAAATGGATGGTGCCATATCAGCTACCAAGTACGCCGCAATACAAGCAAGTACACCAGGAGAAAACTGCCAATGCAGCCATCAACGCTTCGACTCCTATGCTACAATGCCATTATGACTCTATTGAACTTTGACGGCTTCCAGCAGCTTGTGTTCGGCCGCTCAACGTGACATGTCTTCCTTGCTTTTCGCCACAATCTATTCCTAGAGGGTATCCTGATCGATCATCCCAACGACAAATCAAAGACTTTGACGAGAGCACAGCTTTTCGATATGTTTGTCAATAGCGTGGTAAGTGAAGATTTCTTCTTGCATGGTATCGGAAACGCATGTTCACTCTTCTATGCAGCGATCATATGCATCCCTCAGCCATTGCGATGTGTTCCGATCATCATCCAGCATCACAACCACCCTTTATGCCTTCTCAGTAATCGAACGCCTACCGCGCGTTGAAGACCATGGTCAACACAACCTTATTGAATGTAAAGATGGATTGGATACTCCTATGAAGAAGATTTATATATGTTAAACTATGGAAATACTAAGGTAAAAGGAGGATGGATTGGATATGTGAGAGAAGGAAGATGGTTGACATGTTGTTTGTATAGGGAAGCTGTCACTCTCACCAAGGTCATGGCTATGCTCCATACTCACTACACAGTATCGGCGGGTGGTTTCGAGCTACAGCATGTGACGGCAAAAGGAGAGCTATGGTTGACGACATCCCAACAATGAAGCACCATACCATTCAAAGCAACTCGCTGCAAGCATCACTCTCTATTGGAATCCGGGCAGCTGCATGATGAATCCCTTCAATTAAAGGGTACAGCGAGACGCGATGCACTTGGATACGGTGATGGATACGTGATGGCAATTACGACGGTTGCTTGGATACCGGGTCAGTTAAAGAGATGAGGGAAAGGAAACGACTTTTGGATGGAGGATTGGATGATGAGGATACCAAGAATCAGGAACGAAACGAGATGGATATGGAGATCGAAGTCATGCCAGCTACAATGACCACCTTGGTTGCATAGTGGAAGAGACCACGGACAATGACACCCGTAGCTAGCCCCATTATCAAGATATGTTTATACATCAACAGCACATGCAGGTCTTCGTCCCAATATACTTTTCTTCATCAATGGAGGTTTGCATTGTTTGGTGATTTGGATTACATGGTTTCTTTTCGGGTGATTATCATTGTTGGCTTTACACATGGCTGATTGGAAGGAGGAGGAGAATGAGTAAATGGGATGGAATTGTAATGAAATGACTTGGGACAGATTATGATGGACGACCTAGGCTCGGATTTGGAATCATTGATACCATCATGGTTATTGTAAACGCCATTCTGATTCGTTTCTCGGCTGTCAGTCAATATGATGGATATGAGGAAGCTTATCCATTCAGTAACGGTGATTCATGATACTCATTGCAGTGTACATACATGCATGCCAGGAATAAAGTTGGATCCTTGTGTCACTCTACGTGTGATGCGCCTTCCTAAACACGGAGACCAAGTATCTTCTTCAAAGTTTGACATACAAGCGCCTTCATCAATACACATTTTATGTACTTCTCACTACAAGATCCCCACAGCTTCATAAATTGGTTGTCTTTGTGAGCTTTTGGTTGGGGGTAGTAAAGAATTAGAGGTGGCTCGATGTTTGCTCATGCATGAATGTTTCCTTTTTCACTCAGGGGTGTGTGTGTTACCTCCTTGCATGTGGCGCACCAAGACACTATAAAGTGTCCCGCCGCGCACAGCATCCAATTCACACGTCTTCTCTTTCCTCATTTTTCATAATGACACGCAATGCTGACGAGTACAACGACCCTTACAAAGTATGCATGTCCATGGCATCCTCATAGATCCATATCATAATGACGTTAGCAACTTTATATAGATCGACATAAAGGATCTACAATTTTTGCATAAATTCCGCGACCGTAAAGAGTACTTTGAAAAAGCGCTTAGTGCACTCTTAGCCGACGAACACTTTTTACTGCTTTATGTGCCGGATCACAATGGAGCCAAGATGCAAATTGTACGGCCTGCCAATGACGCATATCACCGAAGACGCATGATCAAAATAGTCAATGAACGACGACCCGGACGACCTGTTCCATCATGTTATTATGCATTGTCACATCTTTGGGGGCTCACAGAAAACAACCGATATCTTTGGCACGAGATTGGTGACTATGTGGATGACGAACAAGGACAACCTGCAGCTCCTGTTTCGATGCGACCTGAAAAACGTGATACCTTACTTGCATTGCTCAAGTCACATCCTGATAGTTATTGGTGGATCGATGTCTTATGTGCACGTACCGATACACCCTTGGATATTATGGGCGATATCTATGCTTGTTGCCTTGAATGTGTTGCCATGATCGATTGTGAGCCAAGTCTGCTATCGAAATTTCTCAAGAAAGAGAACACTTTTTTGGGATCATGGTTTGCAGCACCAACACCACTATTTCATCCCCAGCGGTTATCATTAATCAAAGGACCCTGGTTGATCAAACTCTTGGGAACATTCTTGCAAAGTGGATGGTGGCAACGCGTATGGACTTGGCAGGAGATGGCTCTACCTCTAGGAGACGTGCGTTTTATGGCTGAAACAGACGCTCACGGATTCCAAAACAACACAATTACGCTGAATGAATTGGATTATTTCGGTCGTGAGGTATATAAGGTACAAGCATCTGACGAACGAAATGGTATGTTGTATGGGATGCTTGAATTGTTGTGATTGATCACACTGCTAACTGGTTGGCTAGGAGATGCAGCCCGTGAAATTTATTCAATTCTCCAGGGCATCACATGTGCTAAGACGTCCACTTCAGACCGAAAGGGCGGTGATGACTTTACCGCAAGATTTCAATTGATAATGTTGTCATTGCGTTATTCCAAACGACGTTGCTATGATCCGGCTGATTACGTTTATGGGGTGCTAGGAATGATGCAGATCAAAATCCCAAGGGTGGAGGATCCGAATGCTGCCTGGAGCCATTTGTTGTCAAAGCTGGATGATTTACTTCCACTTAAATATTCAAGATGGGTTGATAGTGCAGACGAATTCGATTTACGGGAAGCTGAAACAATCGGTGATGTATACACGAAGCTGGTTGAAATCTATGCAGACCCAATTCCAACATTAGGTAGGAAGGCACCGACTCTATCCTCACTCACGAAGGAATTGTCAATAAAATGACTTGGGTGATTGCTTGTGCTTTTGCCATAATTGAAGTCATGAGGGTTGATGTGCAAGGTTCGTGTAACGCGTTGTTAGTGAAATAGGGGGGGGGGTGTAAGGCAGCCATTGTTTATGGGATGCCGCTCTTTCTTTCACGTCTACTCTTCTTCCCACTCCACTTGACATTGGCATTCTCAACTACCACTTCCCTCCCAACATGACACATGTACATGGGCACCAATGCGACTCAGCCATTACTATTCAACAACACGTAATTGAACACCAACGGCTGTGTCCTTGCTCGGCAGTCAAAGCTATTGATCTATAGTAAATGGTTTCCAAGAGGCTTTTGGCGCAGTACTGCAACATGTCGACGATGCATATACAGCAGCTTTATTCACTATACAACAAACATGTTCATCTCTTCATGATACCACGTGTCAACCCATTTACCAAGGTAAGAGGATGATGGGATATCATCATCTCGGTAATCTTCTCACGTGTGTATGATGCAGGACGTTGTCTCGTGTTGTGGATTTCTAGTTTGCATGTGCCAACATTTATTCAATTTTGATGTTGGATATCCAGGTAACGAGTGGATGGGGTGATGTATTGCGAAAGAAGGGCTGATGGTTGACTTTTTTCATCATACTTTGAAGCTACACCAGATATGGATATTGATGGTGGATGATGCCACCTTATCAGCAGGCGATGGAACACGCGAGGAGTTTCTTTCATGCGTACACAACCAATGGCAAAAGAAAAGCTTTTCGACATTGCATGCACGTGATACGACATCAATCCATATTGCACTTTGAGAATGCTACACGTTATTGAAATCGACATCATGGCAAGATTGAAGGCTTTGGCAAATGAGCGTATGGAGATCGGATAAACGCCTTGGATGTCATTATGGATGACTGACGACAACATGGTGCTTGGTTGTCCATGGATACTGAGCCGATTCAGGAGAGAGAGGTCGAGGTGTGCACCTTGTGGAATGGATAACGAAGGTATCAACGATGAGCATCAAGCACAAGCGAGATGAATTTGGAAAGTGGGCACACAGCAACAACAACGTGATCGAGACCACAAATGAGAACACCAAAAAAGAACAACGGCATCGCGTTCTTTCCAAGCTCGATTGTCATGATCTATCCAGGAGGATACCATCTTCAGATATGGCTTCAACTCCAAAGGCTATAACTCACAACCCCGCCTCCCAGCTGATCCATGCTCACCACAACATCATTTGCAACGGGTACCTGTACTCGAATTTCATACCGACCAAAGGATTGCGTATGGGATGCAACAAATCAGTGTCCTTGAATGACTGAAGCAGCAAGCAGTTAACAACATACAACTGGATCTTTGGTGCTTGGAAGATGAGGATTATGGACATGGTTTTGCAAGGTTATCCACCACTTGGCGACGTTGTTATGGATCGTCACCTTTTGTGCACCAGGGTGCCTGTCGCTACAGCAGCTTTTTGCTCCCATGTATTAGGTAAAAGGAGGATGGCGTGGTACATTGACAAGAAGAAACAACTTCTCACTAGGGTATACCTTTTTCAGCTGGATGTTATAGTGGCGTTGACGTTGCGATATACAGGTGCTCCACAATCAAAGTTTACTACAATGCTTTGGGATGTTAGCATGATCAAAGGCTTGTACGATCAAATGCAGCGACAACTGAGGAAGCAAGGGAGGCTTGGATGAGAAGGACATGAAGGATGGGATACCAACCGCCACCATATGGGATACCTGGGATGACGCAAAAGGCAGGCTATTATGATGATGTATGCAACGTGCAGTGCTATCAATGGGCCACAGCATTGGACCAATACTTCGAGGGCAAAGGGATCATGACATCAACTAGAAATATGCAGTGGTTTCGTTTTTTACATAAACCTCTTGGTAGAACCCACCATGGAAAACGTTGCAGTGTAGTTTAATCAGCATACAGTTGTTGGTGTGACAGATAGATGGATTATGTATAATATGGTCTTGACATAATGTCACGCAATGTCAATCACGTGGCTCGTTTGGGATCATTGGGTTTAGTGCATGATGGTTTAAAGAGGAGGGGAAGGAAAGGCAGCATCCTCATTATGACGTATCTTAAAACAAAAAGATGTAGAAGTCTAGGAAAGTAAGAATGAGGAGGTGCCATCCATAGTTGTCAATAGGAGTACAATCGATTTAACTTTTGAAATGTAGACGATGATGGGTACCAATCCTATGATACTTATACATAGGATCGTATTACAAAGCAACCACAACAACTCTCACACACAAAGGCACAACCATAAAAGAAAAGCAACTGTTGATTTTATCATGAGATAACTACACTATGCACTATCAATCTCAACATCCTGTATATGGTCTTGCAATATCTCAAGCAAATACTTTGGAACGGGGCATTGAAGATAGAGGTATTTTAACTTGCGGAATGCACACAAAGCAGTAAGGTCGTTCTCGGATAAAGATCTTGCTGAAACACTAAGGTACTTGAGATTCGGATGTCGACGCAAAGGCTTCAAAAGACCATTCGCCATTTCACACCCATCCTTGCCAAGGGTTAAATCCTCGAGCGCAGGGCAGCGTTGACATAGCTCATGCATTGATAATACGCAATTTTCGGAAATGGTGCTAGCAAGTAACATGAGAGTTTTGAGACGTTTCAATCGGTACAATAAAGGTATCCACGCGACATCAGACATATCTTTCATGTACACAACGACTTCTTCAAGTGTTGAAGCGTCACCCATTGTCCAAATATGGTATTCCAGGAACTGTTGGATCCCCATGTTGTCGATGCTGCCTCTTTTTGTATCGAATACCACTTTGGACAGGTGCTTCAAGTTGCTCATGGCAGCTGCGATATCGGGTTGACAATTTGAATCAAGGATGCAGATAGTCTTGATATTGGGAGCGTTCAATAGAATCCACTGCATGAAAGGTGTAGATGGGGTCTCGTTCATCACCCAAAAATCAAAGTCGACTAGTCGCACGAAAGATGCCTCTGATTGTTGTTGTGATGGGTCATCATCATCATCATCAATGCTTCCTCCTCGAATATTGCTTTCCAATATTCTCCCATCCAATATTTCCCAAATGGCATCGTCATCCTTTGTAATCTTGCCATCAAAAAAAATCATCTCCAGAGAACTTCTTTGCTGGTACAGAAATCGGATCAGATCGTCTTGATCATAGGAGCCACCACCTAAATGGGCCGATACCACCCCTCTGCGATTCGGGTAAACAGTCATTGGGTCTGGAGGTGTATAATCAAGCGGTTCGGGACCATAAAAAAGCCTCTGAAGATAAGGACACTGGTCCTTCAGGAGAGTCAAAAGACGGGATTCAGGCATTGGCGACACTCCGAGTAACAACAACGATGGAAAGCGGCTAAGGACATCGACCATATTATCATAGGCGAGAGCTGATTCTGATATCTCGTAAAGGTATAGGTGTGTCATCTTGGGATAACTTGCTGTAGACGACGAAGGCATCGTGACATCCACTCCACACGTTTCCATATATTCAAGATTTGGACAAGTCTCCACAATATCACGTAATTCAATAGAAGAGCAACTACCACGAATGGTCATGCGGGCCAGTGAATGGGCAACCAACTCTAGGCCATTGATAAACGGGCGGTGGGGAGTTGTATCATTACCTAATAGAAGAAGCAATATGAATAATTCGCATCATTTACATCCTATGCATGTGGTGTTTCATACTTACAATGTAACCATAAATCTTTTAGTTTTGAAAAATGAGCCCGACGAAAGAGATCATCCAAATGAAGGTCGCATAGATATCCTCGTAAGATCTGAACATACGGTGCAAATCGAACAAGTTTTACGTGCCCGCTTTTGAATGTGTGGACGTTTTTGCCAAAGTGGAACTTCAAGCCCTTGGGTTGCTGCAAGATGCGCTCCTGCCATGCACGTGACACCAAGAGGTATTCGCATGATGATTCAAAATAGGTCCTGGACGTAATCCTTGGTATAATGTTGGTGATGACAATATCCAATGGAAGCTGACTGATAAAGTCGATGCGTTTGCTGTTGTTGGTTGCCGCTTCCATTCGACATTGTTGAAGCTGCTGATAATGGGCATCTGATTCTGGCACTGCTTGAAGCCCTTGATCATATATGGAAATGGCTGCTGCATGATGCCCTTGTTGACAATACACGTCTCCCATACGCAAGTATCCAAGCCCTGAACTTGGTAATATGGCTGTTATGGCTGCCGCATCTTGTAACGCTCTTTCAAACTGGGCACTGTTGGCTAAAAGCTTGGCACGTTCATTGAGCACCTCCACGAATTGGTGGGCTGTTCGCTGTAGAGTCTCGGTTGCCGCTGCAATTCGGTCGCCGTCATTACAATGCTGAGTCGTGACAATGGTGTCCTTGAGCAATTCGGTCCAGTCGATGTTGTCTTGAATGGGCATCCGCCGTTGTGTGTGAGCGTAAGCAAAACAAAGTAAAAGAGCAGAGACAACAATGTGAAGTGGAGTTTGCACCTACAATGATTGATGCATTGAAATACTGGTTACACACACCCTTGACCACACGCATTAAGCTGTTACATGATTGATGAATAAAATTTCTTGCTATTTGTGATAGGGATGGAAAACCTATGCTCGAGTGTATGAAATCACGCGATGGATTGTGTTATTGATCACCGGGAGCTCAAACGTTCAAATCAAGTTACTCAAGAGGGGGCTTGGGATGATGTTGTCGTTAAACAATGTGATTGACTCTTACACGAAGATACTATCTAATGCATACCTCATTCAGTATTACGGTTTATTTATCATAGCTTTGGATACGTGCTTACGCAACATCTCCATGACACTCTCTGGAACATTACATTCAAGGTAGAGACTCTCTAAACCGGGAAGTATGGTCATGAGGATAAGGGTGCCAGGGTTTAGTGATGTTGATCCAATCCTGAGACATTTAAGATTCGAATGTTGACAAAGAGAGGAGATGATGCCGTCACCAATATCGCAACCACGCACACCGAGAGTTAAATCCTCTAGAGCTGGACAGCCTCTTCCTATCTTTTCCATGACTGGCAAGCAGTCTTCGGGGATGGAAAGAGCGTGTAATTTCAGGTTCTTGAGACATTGTAGCTTCGAAATGAAGGGTATCCATGTTGCATCAAACGCCATTGTTCTCGCACTTATAGTGATTTCCTTGAGCGTTGACGTTTCCCCCATTCCAACATGATGTTCCAAGAACTGAATGATGCCTTCATAGTAGTCGCTATGATCTCCCCATACCCACCGCACGATCTCTAGCTTGGAAAGATGCCTTAACTTGATCATGGCATTTGTGATATCATGTCGTAAATGTGAAATGCGAAGATTGATGGCTTTGAGATTGGGTGCGTTCGATATCAACCATAGGACGAATTCATTCGATGTAGATGACTCGGAATGCGAAAAATCGATGCTGATCAGTTGCATGAATGAATTCTCAGCTTGAGTTGTTGGGTCGTATCCAAAGCGTAAAGGTGGTGGTGCATCTCGATCACCCGCTTGTATTATCACTTGTCCATTCACCAATTTCCAATATGAATCATATTCATCAATGTCATCGCAAGCTTCAACCTCTTCCAATGAATTTCTGTGCACATGCAGGAACTGGATCAGGTCACCTTGTGCAACAAGGTATCCAAACTCGCCTCCTAGATGAGCTGACTTGATTCCTTTTCGATGTGGATGAACATCAATGACGCCTAATTGCTTGCTTGTGGACCCGAAATAAAGGACTTGTAGATAAGGGCAATACTCGTGTAGAATCGGTAAGACGCGAGAGTCGGGCGTTGGTGAAATCTCGAATGATAATAAAGAAGGAAACCGACTGAGGACACCAATCATATGATCATACTCAAGAGCAGTGTCTTCTGGTACATCATGAAGCGCAAGGTGCGTGATCTTAGGATAGCATGATGATATTGGCAATGATACCATGGCAGGGTCTACACTCTCTGTACGCAGGGATACAAGGTTTGGACATGATTCCAGAATATCACGTAAGTGAAGATTATCCACCCGCCCATCAACAGCCAAGTGCGTCAATGAATCAGAAATCAGTTGTAGACCATTCAATAATGGAAGACGAAAGGTTGTAGATTGACCTAATGAAAGGAAAATGTGTCATTCGAATCCATATCAAGTACAGCCACTGCCATCCATACTCACAGTATATATGCATGTGCTTAAGATTGGAAAAGTGGGCCCGAGAAAAGAGATCTTCCAACTTTGCATCAGCAAAGACATCGCCTTTCAACTTTTGAACATAAGGAGCGAATCGGACAAGTTGGTCATGGCCTTTCATGAAGGTATCGGTCTCTCGGCCGAAATCGAACACCAAGCCATTGGGTTGCTGCAAGATGCGCTGCTGCCATCCACGTGATACATAAAGGTATTCGCACGATGATTCACAATAGAACTTTGGCTGCATCCTTGGTAAAATGTTGATGGTGACAATATCGAATGGCAATTGGCTGATGAAGTCGACCTGTTTGCTGTTGTTGGTTATTGCTGACATTCGATGTTGCTGAAGCTGTTGATAATATTGATCCGATTCGGGTACTGCTTCAAGGCCTTCGTCGTATATGGAAATCGCTGCTGCATAACGTCCTAGTTGACAGTGCACGTCTCCCATACACAAGTATCCAAGCCCTGACTCTGGTAATATCGTAACTATAGCTGCTGCATCATGTAAAACTGTATCATATTGAGCGCTGTTGGCTAACAACTTGGCACGGTCATTAAGGGCGCTGGCGAATTGGTGTGCTGCTTTCTGAAGAGACTCGGTTGCTGCTGCAAATCGGTTGCGGTCATTGCCATGCTCAGCCGTGACAATGGGGTGCTTCAGTAATTCAGACCAGCTAATGTTCTCTTCCACGGTCATTCGTGCGTGTCGTGTTTGGGTGTGTATATTGGTCCGGGTGCAACAAAGGTAAGTAATAGCAAAAAAGACATTGCCGTCAGAGGAGTTTCTATATACCTACTGTGGTTGATGGCTAGTTACACACATGTTGATGCTCGCTGTTTCTACATAGTAAAGATGGCTCTATTAAGATATGCGATGGGGTTTTTATTAATGAAGGAGCAGTGATTTCATAGGAGATGAAGATAAAACGGGAATGATATTAAGATGTATTATTGCAATTGAGCGTGCTTATTTATATGCTTCATGTGGATGATGGTGTAAAGGGATTGATGTTGACATAGTTTCCTAATTGAGGATTTGGATGGGTTGGGCGTATGCGGTAAAATGATGGGGCATGAGCGAGTGGGTGGCACAATTGTCCATTTGTGTATGATCTCCTCCACCAAATGAATACGTTAATAGTGTTCATGGAAAAAGGTCAACTTTTAGCTTGTATTCCCAACATGCATCAAAGGAGTGTATGAAGTTACTCACATGAAAGCAACCGAATCTTTTCGGGCATATGTATGACCGCCATTCGTTTATGCGTGGTCGCGAATATGACTAGAAGGGGCGGTGTGTAACCTGGCTACTCTGATAGAGAAAGAGCATGGCGACGTGCTCACCGGAATCTTTTTAACAGCAACCTTGCCTTCCTCCGCCCTCAATCGCTCCCAATGACACTTGCAACAGCTACTTCTTTCCACAGCAGATGACACAATGCATTCCACCTTCTTAACGACTGATTTGCCAGAATTACTCAACCAACATACAAAGAACAGCATCTCTTTCAGTATACGATCTTTGACAAGCTTTATTGGTGGCGCGAACGTATTGGATTATACGGCCAGGCCTTTTGCACGCGTCATTTTGCTTACAAGCGTTTTCGCCCATGATCGACATTGTGAATCACGTGAGACAGCTTGAATTGGTATAACAACATACCCATGTACTCATATTCAAGTGCATCTATATACCAAGGTAAATAATGGAATGACATGGAATACCACTAGAATGGTCTTGTCTAATACGATCATCATGAATCAGGGAGATGAAGGATGATGATGCGTCATTTATTTGGCTATGGGCACTCGTGTTCGAAGAAAGCAGTTTGAAAAGGTCTTTTGGGCGATATACAATGACAAGGATAACTGGAGGAGCAATCACTTTTCTTCAAGAGCATGATGTGATATGCCAACCAACATGAGGGTGAGTAGATTCGGGACCAAGTGGCGATCTTCAACTTCTGAATGGTGCTTTGATATGGCTGCAGCTTTGGATCGACTATGGCAAAATTCAAGTGGATGATGCTGAGGATGATGGATTGAATGATTGGATCTGCTGGTTGAAAGGACCCTCTCTTGCCAACACATACACGTTTTCTTTTATCGGCAGCATCCCATGGACCATGGACGCTATTTTTTTCACTACCACGTTCAACAACGAGACAATGAAGGCCATGGATGATCCATTCGCCTATAGATAGACTTGGTAGCCCCTTTGTATCACGACAACATTCAAACTCGGTAATACACCTGCTTCGTGACATACACTATTGCTTGCTGGGATCTTGTGCAGTAAGGGTTGGATATTGGCAATACCATGGATTTACAAGATGTGGATGGGATTGTGAGTATTGGGGCTTTGGGTGGATCAAGTGACGGAGGAACTGCTGTGTGTAACAAATCCGACGTGAAGGTTCAATCCTATTGGTGGATGATTGCATGAGAGTGTTGCAATGCGATCTTGCACTGCCGTGATGCTCAGCGTGTACGCTAACTAAGCACCACACACAACGAACGCCGTATACAATGTACATGGGGATAAGATGCACAAGGGAGACTCTCACATAACGTCAAAGAATAGAAAAAGCGTGCGTAAACGTCTCCTTCATTCAATACCAATAGGGCAAAAAGCGCGTTGACAATACCGTGTCCATCCGTACCCCAAGGTATGAAATCGGGAAGAGAGCCTCTTGTTTATTCATCGTGCTTCACTGGTTTATAAGCTGCATGCAGCGCTAAGCTTACAATCGCATGATCGTGTGAGAACAAATAACCGTCTCAAGCTACATCACAACAAGAGCTTCCATTATATACGTAAAACAAGATTGACCAGCAGGATGATTTACGGCGTTTTGTATGAGACTTTGTCATTTGCATAGACGTGTTCGTATGTGTTGACTATTTCTGGCATAGGACCCATAGATGTTTGGTGTGTAATCTTGAGATAGTATGATTACTTTTGGTCCTCTTTTTGTGACAATAAAGCTGCAATGTGCCAAACTTTCTTATTGATGATGATGATGATGATGATGATGTTGCTATTCAATGCCTACATGCATATTTTAACTTAATGTAAGCATGTAGAAGGTGAACATGATCCAAAAGAAGGATTATTGGATGGTGTGTTATACTTTATTTATCGCGATTTTCGATATATGCTTACGCAAAACATTCATTATATTTGTTGGAACATCACAGTGAAGGTAGAGACGCTCTAAGCTGGGAAATGTGACCATAATCACAAGGTCGGAAGGATCTACGGTCCTTGAAGAGCCAATAGTAAGGTATTTAAGATTCGAATGTTGAGAGAACGAGGAAATGACGCCGAGACCAAAATCGTGACAACCAGTACGCCAACCAAGAGTTAAATCTTCTAGAGCTTGGCAGCCTTGACTTATCGTTTCCATTGCTGGTAAGCAGTCGTTGTGAATGGAAAGAGCGAGCAATTCCAATTTTTTGAGACATTGTAGCCTGGCAATTAAAGGTATCCACGTTGTCTCAGCCTTCAACGTTGAGGTGGCTATGGTGATTTCTTCGAGCGTTGACCCATTGCCCATTCCAATATGATACTCCAAGAACTGAATCATGCCTTCGTCGTCATCGTCATCATCCTTATATCCCTGATTAATATATAACTTGGAAAGATGCTTCAACTTGATCATGGCGTTTGCGACATTGGGTTTAATATACAATTCATGGAGACCGATGTCTTCGAGGTTGGGAGCGTTCGATATCAACCATGCAACAACAACAGAAGATAAAGTTGGCATGCCATGCGTAAAATTGATGCTGACCAGTTGCATGAATGAAGTCTCTGGCTAAATTGGGTCATTTTCAGGACATTAAGGTGATGTATCTCAATCATCCCCTCTGCTGTACTTACTGCAATATCATTCACCAAACCCCAATCGAAATCGCCTGCCTCAAAAGGAGAGCCAAATTCAATCGCTTCCAATGAATTCCGATTCGAATAGAGGAATCGTACAAGGTCACCTTGCATAATGGACCCATTGTCATACTCTTCTCCAAAATCAGCCAACTTAACGCCCTTTCGATTCGGTGAAACATCAGTTTTCTTTGATGAATAACTTCTGTACCCGTAATAAAGGACCTGTAGATAAGGGCAATACTCGTGTAGGATCGACAAGATGCTGGAGTTGGGCATTGGCGTAATTTTAAATGACAACAACGAAGGAAACCGACTGAGGACACCAATCATATCATCATGACTGCGGGCTTCATTCAATACGTCATTAAGTGCCAGGTGCGTGATCTTGGGATAACATGATGACACCGGTGAAGACATAAGAGGATATGCACGCTCCACGTCCAGAGACACAAGGTTTGGGCATGATTCCAAGATATCGCGTAATTCGAATTTCTGATACCCAGCAATGGTCAAGTGCGTCAATGAATCAGAAATCAGTTGTAGGCCATGTAATACTGGATAATCACGGGTTTTAAAATCACCTAGCGAAAGGAATAAGGTGTCATTCGAATACACATAAATTCTATCATCCATACTCACAGTGTATATGTAAGTCCTTAAGATTGGAAAAGTGCGTCCGAGAAAAGAGATCATCCAAACGGGTATCACCCACCATTTTGCCTTTTAACTTTTGAACACGGGGTGCAAACCGAACAAGTTGATCATGACCCGTCATCAAAGTGGTCGTCTCTTTGCCGAAATCAAAGTCCAAGCCGTTAGGTTGGTGTAAGAAACGCTCCTGCCATGCATGCGATACATAAAGAGGCCCATACAACGAATGCGAATATAACTTTGGTTCCATCCTTGGTATAATATTGGTGGTAACGATATCGAATGGTAACCGGCTGATGAAGTCGACACGTTTGTTGCTGATGTTTATTGCTGCCATCCGATGTTGCTGAAGCTGCTGATAATAGGCATCCGATTCAGGCACTGCTTCAAGCCCTTGATCATATATGGAAATCGCTGCTGCATTATGACCTTGTTGACAATACACATCTCCTGTACACAAGTATCCAAGCCCTGATCCTGGTAATATGGCTCGTATAGCTGCTGCATCCCGTAAAGCCGCGTCGAATTGAGCACTGTTGGCTAAAAGTCTCGCACGTTCATTGAGCACCTCGACGAGTTGGTGGGCTGTTTGCTGTAGAGTCTCGGTTGCCGTGGCAATGCAGTTGCCGTCATTACCATGTTCAGCTGTGACAATGGGGTCCTTCAGTAATTCAGACCAGGCAATGTTCTCTATGGCTGTCATTCGTTGTGTCGTGTGTGAGTGTATGCGTAGGTCTGAATGCAACAAAGGAGCCTCAAAAAAATGGACAGCAATGTCAGAGGAGTTTGTACTTACGAGGTTGATGGCTGGATATAGGCATGTTGATCACACACTCACAATAGGCTGCTGCTTTTTGCTGCTTCTGATGAGGATAATTGCATGAAGATATTGGAACGCATCAATTAAGAAGACCTATTAGCATCCTATGGGTCATGGACATTACCCCACTACCACTTGCAACAACGAGACGATGAAAGCCATGGATGATCCATTCGCCTATAGGTAGACTTGGTAGCCCCCTGCGTCATCACAACATTCCAAATCGGTAATACATCTGCTTCGCGACATACACTATGCAAAGGATCGCTTGCTGGGGGGGTATGGCAGTAGTGGTTGGGTATTGCTGATATCATGGATTTACAAGATGTGGATGGCATCGTGAGGATTATGGTTATGGATGGATCAAGTAACGGGAGAGCTTCACAATGATGAGAATACTGGTTACAGTGGAGGTGTTGTATACGGATGAAGAGTATACAATGAGGATTGGCCATGGGTTCCTGTTGTGTGATTGTAAACTTGTGGGATCATGGTTCTCTTTATCCCCTTTGTATGTTCACATTCTTTCCACTCGTCATGCACAATGTAACTTTATGACTTTAATCCTCTCATTCATTTCATTTCAAGAGGTTGGGACGAGGGAAGTGATTGAATTTGTAATCGACAACAGGGGAGGGCTGTAAAGTAATCGTATGCATTAAATAGATCTTTATTTTATCAATCAGGTTATAAATCATCATCATCATCCACTTCATCATCATCATCATCATCTATTTCATCTTGATCATCCATCGTAACCTTTGGTAAATGCGTACGCAAGAGATTGAAACTAGAATCTGAAATGCTATGTCGCAAAGAGACTTCTTCTAAACTTGGAAATGCCAGCAGGCACAGCAAGTCCGTATAGGATAGCCCTCGTGCTGAAAGTCTGAGCCATTTGAGATTCGGAACGTGACACAAAGGCGGTAGGATACCTTCATAAAATTCGGAACCATCCACACCCAGAGTCAATTTTTCTAGAGCGTGGCAGCCTTCACCGATCTCTTCCCAAGCGGGTTTGCAAGCTATGGAGATACGATACGCTTTTAATTCCAAGTTCTTGAGGCACCTCAGTTTGAAAATCAGGGGCAGCCATAGGATTTTTGCCATATCCGTATCCACGCGCATGATCATTTCTTTGAGTGTTGATTGTTCCCCGAGGCCAATATGATATTCCAGGAATTGTGTGACACCATCGTCTTCTCGTCTTGCTGCACGAAAGATCTCTAACTTGGAAAACTTTGACTGGCATAAGACTTTCGCGATACGAGGATGAAGATGCGACTGGGGGAGATGGATGGCTTTGAGATTGGGTGCTTTCACTACCAACCATGTGAGAAAGGCTTCTGTTGAATGAAAATCCCAATTCGAAAAACGAAGGTTGATCAGCTGCATAAATGAAGAATCCGACTCGTCGTTATCAGGTTGTAAAGATCCATCATCTCCTTGGTTATCCTCCTGTTGTACTTCTTGTCCATTCAATGTTGCCAAAGGGTTGTTGTAATTCTCAATAGGGTAGCAGTCGTCAATATTGACACCAATGTCAATGGTCTCCAATGACTTTCGGTGATGGTATAGGAACTGGATCAAATCATCTTGCCTATAGGCGATGTCATTATCCTCTTCTCCAAGATAAGCCCGCCTGATCCCTTTTCGAAGAGGTTGAACGTTCATGTTGTCGATGAAATCATCCCTGACACCGAAACAAACCCTTTGAAGATATGGGCAATGTTCATGTAGAATTGGCAAGACACTGGATTCCGGCATTGGAAGAACTTCGAGTGATAATAAAGAAGGGAATCGACTAAGGACATCCACCATATTGCCATGGGTGAGATCGTTGTCTGATAGCGAGTACAGTGCTAGGTTTTTCAACTTGGGATAGCGTGATGATGGTGACATAGGCACAACTGCATCCACTTGCGTTGTTGTCAAGGACACAAGATTTGGGCAAGATTCCAGGATATCACGTAATTGGATGGATGTGCTGTGATGAATGGCCAAGTGGGTCAAAGAATCAGCAATCAGTCGAAGACCATTGACTAATGGGTGCCGTAGAGTGGTGCCACTACCTAAGATAAATGCCATTAGCATCAAGTTTGCCACATACTCCATAACACCGATACTCACAGCATAAATCCAAGTTCCTAAGATTGGAAAAGCGTCCTCGGGAAAAGAGATCTTCCAACTCTGCATCCTCCATCATTTTGCCTTTTAACTTTTGAACATAGGGTGCGAATCGGACAAGTTGATCATGGCCCCTCTTGAAGGTGGCCGTCTCTTTGCCAAAATCAAAAGCCAAGCCATTAGGTTGCTGCAAGAAACGCTCCTGCCAGGTACGTGATACATAAAGGTACTCGGATGATGAATAAGAATAGAACTTGCGCTCCACCCTGGGTATAATATTGGTGACAACGATATCCAATGGCAATCGGCTGATAAAGTCGACACGTTTGTTGCTGTTGGTTACTGCTTTCTCGCGTTGTTGATGAAGCTGTTGATAATATTGACCTATTTCAGGTACTCTTCTAAGCCCTTGGTCGTACATGGAAATCGCTGCTGCATAACGTCCTTGCTGACAGTACACATCTCCTGTAGCCAAGTATCCAAGCCCTGAAAATGGTAATACGGTTCTTATGGCTGCTGCATCGCGTAACGCTGCTTCAAACTGGGCGCTGTTGGCAAAAAGCTTGGCACGTTCATTAAGGACTTGGACCAATTGTGATAGTGTTCGCTGAACAGTCTCGTTTGCTGCTGCAATTCGGTTGCCGTCATTACCATGTTGAACTGTGACATTGCTGGGCTTCAGTAATCGGTACCAGTAAACGTTATCTTCTGTGGTCATTCGTTGGGTGTGTTGGCATGCGCGTCGAACAAGGCAGTAACAGCAAAGAGGTGAAGTCGAAGCAAAACATGACTTGTCGGTGGAATTTCAACACAAAGGAACTCAACCCTCCAATGGATGTGGTCAACTCAACTTGGTAGAGTAGAAAGCTAGCTGCATGAAATCATATCAGCCTAGAAAGTAAATGTCTTCTCCTAATGCATACATACCATTTCGTGTGACAACCCAACTTGTTTGCCTTGGACGTGAAACACTGTGAGACGATAGCACCGGAAAATAGGGCATGGCTTAAGATACGTTGCCATGTCGGTATCCATGGCAATGAGCGAAGTTGCCACCTTGGGCAAATGAATGGCGCCTCTACAAAAGTGAAATGCATAGGTTTTCTTACCCATAGTGTAGTTGTATCTTCCATGGCATCATCAGGCATTGCTAAGTGTCATTCTATTACTTCAAAGATGAATTGTAATATACCATTTATAGGGTTATCTTTCCATCAAGCTACCGTTGTTGTATACACTTTGGGGCCATGATGATGAGGTGTGCTCGGTTTAATATTCTCGAAATCAGCTATTTGCAGCACGTGTCTTATTGGTGGATCATCGTAGCGTTGTTTGTTATCAGTACAGGAAGCGGCCCTTCTTCCTTGTGGATATCATTTCTCAAGTATACGTGCACAAATGCGTTGAAAGTTTTCTCGCTAAGCCCATATTCTCGCACCAAGATCGGATTTATTTGCTGCAATGCATGATGTATCAATTTGATGACGCCAACCAAGAAGGACCCTTGATAGCTGCAACTGCTGATGTGGCAAAGGCTTGTTCACTATGGGTAGACGGATAAAACGTTCACTCGTTCATCCTTATCGCTATATGGTCAGTGATGGTTGACAAATGATGTATTACGAGACATTCATTACGCCTTTTAGGTGAGTCCTTGTTAGCATACTAAACATGATGGAAAACTTAGAGTATATGTAGATCTAATATCATGAAGCAAGTCTATCCTTGAAATCAATAAATGAGGATTGCTTTTGATCATGTTTATTCTCACGTGACGAGAAAAGAGCTCTTGCATTATTGGGCGAGTGGGAGCCGTGTAATGCGTAGGCAGTAAAAAGCGGCATGTTTGGGGGCAGAGTAAAAAAAATTGGCGCTCTCTCTCTTTCACGTTTTCTTCAACCGCGTTTCCTTCTACTGCACATTGACATCCACAGCAACTTCCTCGCAACGATTCATTCCCAAACGATGACAGCGTCTACATGGCAACTTCGGCACTCATTCTTTACGCGTTCTGCGACGAACACGCAAGGAAACTAAGACTCGAGTTCTATTTCAAGCTTGGTGACAGCAAGCAAACAGCTCCAGGATGCATCTTCTTTGAGTGATACTGCAGCAGCATGTTGATCAGCTTTATCCATCACAAAACGGCCATGGGATCCAGTCATCATCATCACCTCTTCATGTACCTAAAACACGCGCCATCATCCAACAGCACGCTACTACGAGGGATTTGTGTTATCGTTCATCAATCCACCAAGGTACAAGAGAGAATGGATGGGTCTATCGATCAAGCATCATGATTAACAATACGGATCATTTAGTAACATACAACGCGATGGTCGAGAAGGAGGATGCTATCTATATATCACAACCACTGGTGTTCTCAAGTACGCGTCAACGCAAGCAATCTTCAAGTATACGACATAGCTTATATCGTCACCTGATCGGGTTGCGACGGAAAACGACGAAGCAAGGGATTGATCAACCGATAGGTGGGAAAGGATGCATATCAGCAGCGATCGCATGGCTCTTTCAATCAACATGTTGGACTTGCATTGGCTATGGATGGATGAATGCAATCAAGCGCAGTGATGGGTAATCCTGGAATCTGGTTTTGGTTACTTGGCACGCCGTCCCAGGAAGGATGTATTTTACCAAGTGAATACGGCTGAGGATGATGATGGATTGGATGGGATTGAGGAACGGGCCTAGATCTTTGACAAAAGGTGTTGTACAGCCATGGATGGTATTGGAGTACTCGATTCAATGCATGCAGAAGCTACTTTGCAATCATGGATGAAGGATGGTTATGGCGGCAACGATCATGAATACGATGCCACAATTACCCCTGTTCACTCTATGTAACCCACCCGCTTTTATTTAATGCTGCACTTTATGACATTTGCTCAATAAACATCCTCACAACCATGTGCTACTCTTTGACTTCATTGAATGATGGAATTGGATTGGACTTCATAAGGGTATCGTATTATCAGCTCGTACGTACAAGATGTGGATCACTTGGGTGGTTTCTCATTAGAAGGCGGATACATAGAAATTTGAAGGTCGGGAAACGAGATTGGATCATTTACATAATCGTATCAAGATGCTTCCCTTCTTTTGACATAACACTGCTACATTCGCTAAAGCTTACTGGTCCACAAGATTAGAGTCTACGAGTACGAGTAGGAATCTGATGGACGAGGGAGACCACGATGGCGGCAATGTAGCAAGATAGCTAGATGAAATAAAGCATTGTTTGTTTATTACACGCTTGGATTTTGCTAGCTTGTGGATTACATACTATTGTTGCTTCGAAGATGGAATAATAAAAGTGGTTCCGTTTATAGGTCATGCAAGAAGTATATGGCTTTTGTTATACAATAAGGAGGAATGGTATGACCTTGAGAAGAGAAAAAGTGAAGCGATCCGTGCATTGAGCCATCATTTGGATTGGTTACTGGTAGGTTTACCTACATAATACAAATTGGTTTATGCAGCTCGACCTTCTCCTACATGCAAATGTGATGCATACCTTGACACACCTTCATTATTGGATGCTGTTTACTTACGTACCTTCACAAAAGGCAATCATCATCCATTTGTGTAGCAACCTGTCAAGGACGTGTCTGTGTAACCACCACGTGCGGTTTCACTCAGCTCTTCATCTTTCCGTTAATGCAGCCGACACCATCCACTAGGAAAAAGCAACTCCATCACGCTTACAGCATAGGTAAAACATAAACGTGCCTGTATCTCCAAACTTTACAATGAAACGTGTGGTTTTTATTAGAGCAATGGGCTCGGCTTGGCCAACAGCACCTTGTGTGAAAGTTTTGCGTTCAATGTCGCAAACAGCCCAAAAATATTTTTTGGTCGTCGTCGTCGAAGAGGTCGACCCCTGGATCCAGTTTGGCTGGTGGCGACATTGCGTAATCTGGTATTAGCCACGATGAACTTGAAACTGGCACCCAGAGTGCAGTTGACCAAGCCGAGCCCATTGCTCTAATAAAAACCCCACGTTGCATTGTAAATTTTAGAGATACAGGCACCTTTATGTTTTACATATGCTGTAAGCGTGATGCTATATGAAAAGAGGTCTTTGTTCATTGTGAAGTAGCTAGACCCTGACAGAGCAAAAGATGCAGGGGGAGGTGTCTGTGTACCACAGCTACTTTGCATGACTGGAAGGATTGATGGATTATACTTTATGGTCTATCTACAATAGTCCAATATTGCGCGCTATCGACCATTTCCTCACAATCAACGTTGTTGCAAAATCCACTGCATGTGAACGATGCTCCTGCTCCAGCCGAGCATTTCCATCATTCAAGTTTCTTGATCTGAGCTGATTTGATTGTGCTACGCCAAAACAGCAAACATGAAAATTCTTGAGAGACAGACCCTGCGAATGTCTCCGTCTTTCAAACTTTTGGACGCTCTCATTCCAAATTTTCAAATGAAACGTGAGGTCTTTATTAGAAAAAGATGATCAGCATGCTCGAGAGCACCCTTCTGACCAATTTTCAAGTTGGAAGTGGGCAACTTCGGGGCGGTGGGCTGTCCGCTCCTTATTTCTCGTCATACAACATTTGGCCCGCCCCGCATTTTGAATCTTTACAATGAAGCCTGCAGCTTTTAAATGAATGAAGGTGATCAGCATGCCCAACGGCATCTTGTGTGAAAGTTTCAGGTTCGAGAGGGGCAATCTCACTATCAAGGTTTGGATGTACAGTGTTCATGCATTTACACAAGAGGTGTCCGTATTATCTAATTTCCACTTCTTCCACTCCTACAACTTCTTCTCTTCCGCCCATTCTCAAGTGTTGCCCCATTCAAGTATACAACTATACAACTACCGCCTGAGAACGATTGTCCTGCTTCAACACACCCATCATGTCATTGCTACGAATGTCTTGATTCGTTTGTCTTTGACTGAATGGCAAGTCCATGGCGTGGACACAGCCTTCTTGTCACTCTTCTACAACACGAGAGTCTTTTGACACAACACACGAGTCTCTTGAGACAACATACGCTCTTGCACATTCCTCTACCACGATCAAGCGAAGTAGGGTTCATTACAGTGGTTGCTATTAGCCATGTCCACCCTATGCCTCAAGCCACTTGCAGCAGCTTGCCTTGCCACCTTTTTTACGTGCACAGCAGACAGCCATTGTATGAGAGCAACTTCATGTACGTGTAGCAACTTGCTATGATACATACAGATTCAAATGGATGGTGCCATATCAGCTACCAAGTACGCCGCAATACAAGCAAGTACACCAGGAGAAAGCATCCAATACAGCCATCAACGCCTCGACTCTTATGCTACAATGCCATGTTGACGATATCGCTTTGACGGCTTCCAACAGCTTGTGTTCGGCCGCTCAACGTGACAAGTCTCCTTGCTTTTCGCCACGATCTATTCCAAGAGGGTATCCTGATCGATTATCCCAACGACAAATCAAAGACTTTGACGAGAGCACAGCTTTTCGATATGCTTGTCAATAGCGTGGTAAGTGAAGCTTTCTTATTGCACGATATCGGAAACGCATGTTCACTCTTCTATGCAGCTATCATATGCATTCCTCAGCAATTGCGACATGCGTTATCTATCATTATCCAGCATCACTGCCACTCTATACCGAAGGCCTACCACGCATTGAACATCATGATCAACACACCCTTTTTGTGAAGGTGGATTGGATACTCCTGTTGAAACATGGATATGAAGGTAAAAGGAGGATGGGTTTGATATGTGAGATAAGGTTGGTGGTTGACATGTTGTTTGTTTAGGGAAGCTACACACTGCCATCAAGATCATTGCTATGCTCCATAACCCACTACATAGTATCCGTGTTTGTTTCGATCTACAACATGCAATTGCAAAAGGACAGCCATGGTTGAAGAGATTCCAACAATGAAGCAGTGCCATTCAAATTCGCTCGAATCATCGCGTACAAGGAGATCCAATGCCTTTGGATACGGGGATGGATACGTGATGACGATTACGATGGGTGATTTTGGATCCTGGATCAGTGCAATGAGATGCTTAAAAAAACGACTTTTGGATGGAGGATTGGATGATGAGGATACCAAGAATGAGAATCAGGCACAAAACGAGATGGATATGGAAATCGGAGTCATGCCAGCTACAATGACCACCTTGTTTGGATAATGGAAGAGATCACAGATTTAGCAAGCCCCATTATTTGGATATGTTCACACTAGCAGCCGCATAATCAGGTCTTCGTCCGAATATACTTTTCTTTATCAATGGGCTTTTGCATTGTTTGGTAATTTGGTTATATGGTTTCTTTTCGAATGATTATCGTTGGTTGCTTGTACACATGGCTGATTGGGTGGAGGAGGAGAATGGGTAATTGGGATGTAATCGTAATGAGATGGCTTGGGGATAGATTATGATGGACAACCAAAGTTGGGATTTGGGATCATTGGTAGCCACCACGTTTATTGTACATATACGCCGTTCTAATTCATTTCTCGGCTGACATTCGATATGAATGAATATGACGAAGCTTAGTGATGCACCATACGTGATGACCTTTGTGTATGCTAGGGATAGCTCAATCTCTTGTGTAACCCTGAATGAGATACGCTATTCTAAACACGGGAGACCCGGCATCTCTTCCGAAGTTTGACATTTGGGAACCTTCATCAATCCACGTCGATTGTATGTACTTCTCAATACAAGGTACCTAAGACTTGACTGTATCTTGATCAATCGATCGCTTTGTGTACCGGATTACATTGTATTCTTGGTGGGGGCTATGGATAGGAGATGGCTCGGTGTTTGCTCATGTATGGTAACGTTTTTTTCCACTCAGGTGTCTTGTTTGGTGTGTTGCATGTGGCACAAAACATAGCGCACTAAGGCTCTAAAAATGCCGCAACACACGCTGTAACCAATTCTTACATCGCTCCTTCCCCCAATTTTTGTACGTAATGACGCGCGATGCTGATGAATACAACGATCCTTACAAAGTATGCATGTCCATAGCATCCTCGTATTTCGATACAGTAATGACATTAACGACTTTATTTAGATTGATATCCGTTTAGAGGATGATGGCCTTAAACGATATTTCGAGAAGGGGCTTAGTGCGCTCTTAGCCGACGAGCACTTTTTATTGCTCTATGTACCTGAAAATAATGAAGCGAAGATGCAAATTATACGGCCAGCCAGTGACCCATACCATCGAAAGCGCATGATCAAAATGATTAATGAAGCCGGAGGTATTCCATCATTTTATTATGCGTTGTCGCACCTTTGGGGCCTCACAAAAGACCACCGGTATTGCTGGAATGACATTGGCAAATACGTGGATGATGAAGAAGGACAACCAGTAAACCCTGTTTCGATGCGACCTGAAAAGCGAGATGCATTACTTGCACTACTCAACAATCATCGTGAGAGCTATTGGTGGATTGATGTCCTATGTGCACGTACCGATACACCCTTGGATATTATGGGCAATATCTATGCTTGCTGCCTTGAATGTATTGCCATGGTGGATTGCAAACTAAGCCTGATACAAGAAATCCACCCAATGCTGGATGTCTACAAAGTCAAGGAATTATGTCGCATCAATGGTATTTCCGCTGATACACGGGTTAAAGACCTATCAGACGAGCAGCTTTGTGAAATCACATTTCCCCAACTGCTTAAATGCTTGGACATATTCTTCCAAAGTGAATGGTGGCAACGTGTATGGACCTGGCAGGAGATGGCTCTACCTGTGGGATGCGTGCGGTTTATAGCTGAAACAGACACCCGCCAACTACAAACCAGCACAATTACTGTGGATGATATACTTGAATTTGGAAAGGAGTTCTTTTACTCACGTTTATCTGTGTATTCAGACTTCGGTACGTTGCATGGTATGCTTGTATTGTTATTCATTCACATTGCTAACCAGTTGACCAGGACGTTTATTCCATGGAGTTAAATCAAACATTGAAAGCATAGAGAGGGCGAGAACATCCAACAGTTACCGTATCATTGATACGAAACCTACGATAAGATTTCAAAATCTATTGATATCATTAATGTCTTCCAAGCGACGTTGCTATGATCCAGCTGACTATGTTTATGGGGTACTGGGGATGATGCAGATCAAAATCCCAAGGATGAACGATCCAAATGCAGTTTGGTGGTATCTATTATCAAAGCTGGATGATTTATATCCGCTTGAATCTAGAAGTTGGATGGATCGTGCAGACGAAATCGATTTACGGAAAGTCGAAGCTATCGATGATGTATACATGGAGTTGTCGCTTATCCATAGTGGGTTATAGTTATTGAAATGTCGAAGATTACTGCCTGGAACAAAGAACGAGCCTTTAATGAATGACTGATGACATGTGTAACACGCTACTGATGAAAACGAGGAAAGGGGGCAGTGTTTATTTAGGTATACTCTTCTTTCCACTCAACTTGACATTCTCCTCTACTCCTTCCTTTCCCAACATGGCACCTGTGCATGGGCACCAATGCGACTCATCCATTGTTATTCAACAACAGGTAAATGAACGCCAACGGCTGTGTCCTTGCTCGGCATTCATGGCTATTGATCTATAGTGAATGGTTTCCAAGAGGCTTTTGGCTCAGTACTGCAACATGTTGACGATGCATATACAGCAGCTTTATTCACTATACAACAAACATGCTCATCTCTTCATGATACCACGTGTCAAGCCATTTACCAAGGTATGATGATGATGGGATATCATAGTCTTGGCAACCTTCTCACGTGATTATGATGCAGGACATTATCTCGAGTTGTGGATTTCTAGTTTGGATGTGGCAACGCTTATTCAATTTTGATGTTGGATGTCCAGGTAACGAGCGGATGGGGTGATGTATTACTAAAGGTGGGCTGATGGTTGACCTTTTTTCACCATGCATTGAAGCTACACGGGATATGGATATTGATGGCGGATGGTGGCGCCTTATCAGCAAGTGTTGGAACACACGAGGAGTCTCTTTCATGCGTACACGACGAACGGCAAAAGAAAGGCTTTTCAACATTGCATGCACGTGATACGCCATCAATCCATATTGCACTTTGAGGATCGCCACACGTTATTGAATCCAGATCATCACCAGGATTGTCAACTTTGGCGCATGAGCCCATGGCGATCGGATGTAACACCTTGGATGTGATTATGGACGCATGATGATAACGATGGTGCTTGGTTGACCATGGATACTAAGCCGATTCAGGAGAGAGGTCGAGGGTGCACCTTGTGGAATGGACAACGACGGTATCAACAATGAGTATCAGGCCCAAGCGAGAGGAATTTGGAAAGTGGATACACAGCAGCAACAACGTGATGGGAGACCACCAAAAAAGAACAACGGTATCGCGTTCTTTTCAAGCTCGATTGTTATGATCTATCCAGGAGGATACCATGTTCAGATATGGCTTCAACTCCAAAGGCTATAACTCACAATCCCAACTCTCAGCTGATCCATGCTCACCACAACATCATTTGCAACGGGTACCTGTACTCGAATTTCTTGTCGACCAAAAGGATATACATGAAATGCAACAAATCAGTCCGCTGGAATGATGGAGCAGCAAGCAGTTAACAACATACAACTGGATCTTTGGATGCTTGGAAGATGAGGACTATGGATATGGTTTTGCAAGGTTATCCACCACTTGGCGACGTTGTTATGGATCGTCACCTTTTGCGCACCAGGGTGCCTGTCGCTACAGGAGATGTTTGCTCCCATGTATTAGGTAAAAGGAGGATGGTATGGTACGTTGACAAGAAGAAACAACTTCTCACTAAGGTATACCTCTTTCAGCTGGATGTTACAATGGCGTTGATGTTGAGATATACAGGTGCTCCACAATCAAAGGTTACTACAATGCTTTGGGATGTTAGCATGATCAAGGGCGTGTATGGTCAAACGCAGCGACAACTGAGGAAGCAAGGGAGGCTTGGATAAGAAGGACATGAAGGATGGGATACCCGATTGCATTCGAATTTCCATATGGGATACGTTGGATGACACAAAAGGCAGGCTATTACGATGATGTGTGCAACGTGCAGTGCCGTCAAGGAGCGACAGCATTGGTCAAATACTTTGAGGAGCAGGGCAACTAGAAATACGCAGTGCTTCCTTTTTTCATATAAACCTCTTCGTGGAACCCACCATGGAAGTCTTTGCGGCATGGATGAATCAGTATATGGTTGTTGTTGTGATACACAGTGGGTGATGGGTTACAATTTGTTCTTGGAATATGGCATGCAATGTCAATCACGTGGATCGTTTGGGATTATTGGGTTTAGCGGACGATGGTTGAAAGAGGAGGGGGAAGGAAAGGCATCATTTTATCATAGCGTCTCTAAAATAAGAGTATAAAAGTATAGGAAAATAAGAATGAGGAGGTGTCATCCATAGCTAAACATTAGGAATTTTAGTCAATTAAACTTTTGAAATGTAGATGATGATGGATACAAATCCTATGATACTTATACATAGGATCGTATTACAAAGTAACCACAACAACTCTCACACACAAAGGCACAACCATGAAAGAAAAGCAGCTGTTGATTTTATCATGAGAAAAGTACATTATTCGCTATTAATCTCAACATTCGGTATATGGTCTTGTAATATCTCAAGCAAATACTTTGGAACGGGGCATTGAAGATAGAGGTATTTTAACGTGCGGAATGCACACAAAGCAGTAAGGTCGTTCTCGGATAAAGATCTTGCTGAAACACCAAGGTACTTGAGATTCGGATGTCGACGCAAAGACTTCAAAAGACCATCCGCCATTTCAGACCCATCCTTGCCAAGGGTTAAATCCTCGAGCGCAGGGCAGCCTTGACATAGCTCATACATTGATGATACGCAATTTTCAGAAATGGTGCCAGCAAGTAACATGAGAGTCTTGAGACGTTTCAATCGGTACAATAAAGGTATCCACGCGACATCAGACATATCTTTCATGTACACAACGACTTGTTCAAGTGTTGAAGCGTCACCCATTGTCGCAATATGGTATTCCAGGAACTGCTGGATCCCCATGTTGTCGATGCTGCCTCTTTTTGTATCAAATACCACTTTGGACAGGTGCTTCAAGTTGATCATGGCAGCTGCAATATCGGGTTGACAATTTGAATCAAGGATGCGGATAGTCTTAATATTAGGTGCGTTCAATAGAATCCATTGCATGAAAGGCGTAGATGGGGTCTCGTTCATCACCCAGAAATCAAAGTCGACCAGTCGCGCAAATGATGTCTCTGATTGTTGTTGTGAAGGGTCATCATCATCATCATCATCATCAAAGGTTCCTCCTCGATCATTGCTTTCCGATATTCTCCCATCTGATATTTCCCAAATGGCATCGTCATCCTTTGTAATCTTGGCATGAAAATCAATCATCTCCAAAGAATTTCTTTGCTGGTACAGAAATCGGATCAAATCGTCTTGATCACAGGAGCCACCACCACCAAAGTGAACCGATACCACCCCTCTGCGATTCGGGTAAACAGTCAAAGGGTCTGGAAATGTATAAGCAAGCCGTTTGGGACCATAAAAAAGCCTCTGCAGATAAGGACAGTGGTCTTGTAGGGCATTCAAAAGACGAGATTCAGGCATTGGCGATATTCTGAGTAATAACAATGATGGAAAACGGCTAAGGACATCGACCATATTATCATAGGCGAGAGCTGATTCTGATATGCCGTAAAGTAATAGCCGTGTCATTTTGGGATAACTTGCTGTAGACGACGAAGGCATGATGATTTCGAACCCACACGCTTCCAGATATTCAAGGTTTGGACAAGTCTCCACAATATCACGCAATTCAATAGAAGAGCAGCTACCAAGAATGACCATGCGGGCCAATGAATGGGCAACCAACTCTAGACCATTGATAAATGGGCGACGGGGAGTTGTATCCTTACCTAATATGTAGAACCAAGATGATTAATTCTCATCATTTAGATGCAGTGTTTTATACTTACAGTAGAACCATATTTCTTTTAGATTTGGAAACGGAGCCCGATGAAAGAGATCATCCAAATGAAGGTCGCATAGATGTCCTTGCAAGATCTGAACGTAGGGTGCAAACCGAACGAGTTTTACGTGCCCGTTTTTGAATGTGTGGACGTTTTTGCCAAAGTGGAAATTTAAGCCCTTAGGTTGCTGCAAGATACGCTCCCGCCATGCACGTGACACAAAGAGGTATTCGCATGATGATTCAGAATAGAACTTGGGCTGCATCCTTGGTACAATGTTGGTGATGACAATATCCAATGGCGATTGGCTGATAAAGTCCACGCGTTTGTTGTTGTTGGCTATTGCTGTCATTCGATGTTGTCGAAGCTGCTGATAATGGGCATCTGATTCTGGCACTGCTTCAAGGCCTTGATCGTATATGGTAACTGCTGCTGCATGATGTCCTTGTTGACAATACACGTCTCCTGCACATAAGTACCCAAGTCCTGATCTCGGTAATATGGCTCGTATAGCTGCTGCATCACGTAGCGCTGTATCGAATTGAGCACCGTTGGAGAAAAGCCTGGCACGCTCATTGAGCACCTCGACGAATTGGTGGGCTGTTTGCTGCAAAGTCTTCGTTGCTGCTGCAATTCGGTTGCTGTCATTGCCATGTTGAGCTGTGACATTGGTGTCCTTGAGTAATTCAGGCCAGCTAATGCTCTCCTCGGTGGTCATTCGTTGTGTGTGAGCGTATGTAAAACAAGGTAAAAGAAGAGAGACAACAATGTCAGTGGAGTTTGCACCTACAATGATTGATGCATTGAAGTACTGGTTACACACACTTTGACCACACGCATTGATGAATGGTGATTCTTGCTATACCTAATGGGGATTGAAAACACGTACTCGCGTCCTTTAGAAGCAGTTAATGGGACTAATAAATTTAACAATGCCGAGTGCTCATGAGAGCTTGTAATTGACAGGTCGTGTTGCGTGCTATCACAAAGGGTACACGCTGTATTAGGCATACTGTAAACGGCGCCATCGGCAAGGCACAATAGCTCGTATCCCTTAAAAATGGTTATTATGATGAACGTCGTGGACAATAAGATGCCAAATGCTACAATAACTCTCTTGCGAACCTTCAATGTGTATCATCCAAGTACTTGCTGATTAAGTAGTTTGAAAGCTAAAACGTTCAACTCAGCTAATTCAAGTGGATTTGGATGCTATCGTAAAGGCGATTCGATTGACTCTTCCAGAAATGTGATATCATGGGAAATGTATATGTACATGATTGACTATGCTTTATTGATCACAATTTTCGACACATTGTTACGTAGTATCTTCATTATTCTCTCGGGAACATCACATTGAAGGTATAGACTATCTAATCTCGAATAGAGGGCTATGAGGATAAGGCTGAGAGTGGGTAACGAATCCGATCCAATCCTGAGATGTTTAAGATTCGAATGTTGACAAACACAATTGATGATGCCGTCACCAATATCGCAACCACGCACACCGAGAGTTAACTCTTCTAAAGCTGGGCAGCCTCGTCGTATCTCATCCATGGCTCGTAAGCAGTCTGTGGGGATGAAATTAGCATGTAACTTCAGGTTCTTGAGACATTGTAGCTTGGAAATCAAAGGTATCCATGTTGCTTCAGGCGTCATTCTCCTGGTTCTTATGGTGATTTCTTTGAGCGTTGATTCTTTCCCGATTCCAATATGATGCTCCAAGAACCGAATGATACCTTGATGATCGTCACTTTTCCACGGCTGAGCGATCTCTAGATTGGAAAGCTGCCTCAATTTGATCATGGCGTTTGCGACATCTGGTTGAAGATATGATTCGTTGATAGTGATGGCTTTGAGATTGGGAGAATTCGATATCAACCACGTAAAAACACCAAGAGATAAAGATGGCTCAGAACCTGCAAAGTTGATGCTGGCTAGTCGCACGAATGACGCCGCTGATTGAGTTGGGTCACTTTCAGGGGATAAACGTACTCCATGGTTCCTCTGCAGTATCACTTTTCCATTCTCGATTCTCCAAGAAGCATCGTTGCCAACATCGATATCGCCGTTAAATACAATCTCTTCCAATGAATCTCTGTGCAAGTACAGGAACTGGATCAGGTCATCTTGCATATAGATGTCTTCGCCATAGCCTCCCAGGTGAGCCGACTTGATTCCTTTTTGATGTGGATGAACATCAACGTTGTCTAAGCGATGGCCTCTTTCCCCGAAATAAAGGACCTGTAGATAAGGGCAATGCTTGTGTAGAATCGTCAAGGCACGGGATTCAGGCATTGGTGTAATCTCGAATGACAATAAAGAAGGAAACCGGCTGAGTAAATCACCCATCTCATCAGAATCAAGATCTGTGCCTGGTACGTCATGAAGCGCTAGGTGTGTGATTTTGGGATGATGTGATGATGACAGCGATAACGTATCAATGTATGCATCCTCGATAGCCAGAGATACAAGGTTTGGACATGCTTCCAGGATATCATGTAATTGGAGACTATTGTACCCATCAATCGACAAGCGTGTCAATGAATCAGAAATCAATTGTAGACCATTTAATAATCGAGCGCAAGGGGATGTATATTCACCTAATGGAAGGAGGAAGTGTTATTAGAATCCATACATATACAAGCGATGCAATCCATACTCACAGAATATGCCTAGCTCCTTAAGATTGGAAAATTGTGCTCGAGAAAAAAGATCGTCCAATTGAGCATCATCAAACATTTCGCCTTTTAGCGTTTGAACATAGGGTGCGAATCGGATGAGCTGATCATGGCCCGTCTTGAAGGTCTCCGTCTCTTCGCCGAAATTAAAGTACAAGCCGTGAGGTTGCTGCAAGAAACGCTCCTGCCATGCATGTGATACATAAAGGTGCTCAGGTGGTAAGTCTGAATAGCACCTGCGCTCCAGCCTTGGTATAATATTGGTGATGACGATATCCAATGGCAACCGGCTGATGAAGTCGACACGTTTATCGTTGTTGGCTATTGCTGTCATTCGATGTTGTTGAAGCTGCTGATAATATTGATCCGATTCAGGCACTGCTTCAAGTCCTTGATCATATATGGAAATCGCTGCTGCATAACGTCCTTGTTGACAGTGCACGTCTCCCATACACAGGTATCCAAGCCCTGACCCCGGCAATAGAGCTCTTATTGCTGCTGCATCACGTAACGCTGTATCAAACTGGGCACTGTTGGCTAAAAGCTTGGCACGCTCATTGAGGACGTTGGCGAATTGGTATGCTGCTTGCCGCAAAGTCTCGGTTGCCGTGGCAATTCGGCTGTCGTCATTACCATGTTGAGCTGTGTGATTGGTGTTGTTGAGTAATTCGGACCAGCTAATGTTCTCAACAGCGGTCATTCGTTGTGGTGTGTGTGAGGGGCTGAGTGCAATGATATGGTAAAAGGAAAGAAATGAAGCCCAAGCGAAACATGACTTGTCGGTGGGATTTCATACAAAGAAACTCAACCTTCCCAATTGATGCGGTTAACTCGACTTGGTAGAATATGTAGAAGATCAGCTGCATGTATCTACTTACAAGTTGGCCACTATGCTTGATCGGTGCATCCCATGACCCCACTTTACACGCTATTCCATGGCAACTGCCATTACCTTTCTTTGTTCAACCTGCCAACCATGCGCAGCCATCCTCATCCAGCTCTGTGTTTTCACCTATCATGCATATAATCGGCCATCATCCATCAAGTGCCACCTTATGCTCATCCATTCCCCTATCTTTGTCATTTGCTTATTCATTGCTAGTAGATAGTTGGACGATGCCAAGAGAAATAGAACAACGTTTGTACCGTCGTGCAGGTTTTATTCTCCCTTTCATCTTTGCAATCAATAGACGTTTAGGATTGAACATACACGTGATCATAATCGGCAATGTTGCATTATTGGCTGGTTGGGAGTCGTGTAACGCGTAGGCAATGAAAAGCGGCATGTTGGGCTACGTAAATTCGGATTCGAAGCAATAGTATAATCCACAAGCTAGCAAACTCCAATAAGCGTGTAATAAATAAACAATGCTTTATTTCATCTAGCTATCTTGCTATGTACTGTACATTGCCACCACCATCGTCGTAGTCGTCCTCCGTCATCATTCCTACTCGTACTCGTCACCAGTCCTCAATCTCATCCGTCACACCAACATCCAAAAATACACAAGTTGAAAAGAATGGGATCTTGCAGGCTTCCTTTTGAATCTCGTTGTCGTCATCATTGTCATTGTTGTGAATGTGGTAATCATCGTAATTGTCGTCTCTATAAGTAAAAAGCAGCCAAGTTAGACCATCAGATACCGGGAATGATGACGATTTGGTATACCATTATTCGATCCTCTCAAAGGAAGAAAGCAAATCAGAAGGAATTCACAAACCAAATCACCACCATACGAGCAACGTTGGGCGATCCCTTGTTCTTGAGAAGGCACTGCACGAATCACGCAAGGCCAGTTCGATCCATGGCAAGGAAAAACATCACTTACGTAGAGTCCAGGCTCATCGTTGTCCTCATTCATCCTCCCCAAAGAAAGAATGATCCCCAATCCTTCCAATCATTTTCCCACCTCACGAAAAGAAATCCTCAAGGGAAAGAACGAGCCTATCACGAGAAGAGCATGTTGGTTAAACACATTCACAAGCTGTTGCAAATCCCCTTTTACCTCAACACGGTGACCATGCTCTTCCAAAAATCCATCGTCATCGACCCACCAACTCAAACGCAGGCCTATAGAGCCCTAAACGCGCTCCAAGAAGCTTTTCCAGCACGCTTGGCTAGTGCAGAGCGACGCAGCGGCCACTTGATACAGGCTGGGACTTGAACCCAAAGAGATGATGATCATGCCCCCAAGTTGCATTGCCTGACCAAAGAAACCTATTCAATTCATTATTAGCACACGCACAATAAACACCCTTTTCATTGCTTGTTTCATTGTACTTGCCTTTTCCATATACACAAAGACCCGTTGTTGTTGGTTACTGGAAACCGAAAACCATGGTGTAGTAGTGTTGAGCCGAAACAAAACGCCAAACCAGCCAACGTCTTGAAACCAAACTTGCCCTCTATACAAGCTAACACGTCAATGGAACAAGTTACACTGCAACATTGGACTCTGAATGTACCTGTTGACACCAAGCATAGAGCGGGAATAGCAACGAACAAGAGGAAGCAACGATATCGCCATGGCAACCACCAACCACCAACCACGCTCATTCCTCGGCACTTGGACACACTCACTCTCCCTGACAATGCATGTTCAGAACTACATTAATACCTCACAGCTAACAATAGCACTCTTCTATAATACATTACCTTGATCGAGATGTCGTGAATGGGATAAAAGCAGAGGAGGGTGAAAGAGGAGAGAAGCGTTGTCTCAAGTCGTGGAGCTGCTGTCCCTCAAGTTTAAATCCCCTACTGCTATTACACTGAGGCCACTCAATGACCCTATGCACACCATCCACCCATCGTCATCATCACCCTCACGATAGACAATAGATACACGTAAATAAAAGAAATGATCCTAACGTATAGCAAAAGGGTGTGTGCCATTTTACACTTTACATGATAATGATGATCCAACAACAGCCATTACCTTACTACCAGGTTAGCTCGAATCATGAAAGTTCAATGATGGGCATGCTGAGCTGGAGCAAAGAGAATCGTTCGTATGCATTGAATTGGACAACAATGGAGAATGGGAAGACTAAGGTTATTAGCTGGCATTTTGAACTATTCCTAAATAGTGTACAAGAATCATGCATCGCCTGTGCTGAATGACTCAAGTTACATAAACACGCCCTCTGCATCTTTTGCTGTATTATAGTCATACTACTTTACATTAAACAAAGATCACTTCTCATATAGCATCACGCTTACAAACATAAAGGCGCCTGTATCTCCAAACTTTACAATGAAACCTGGGGTTTTTATTAGAGCAATGTGCTCGGCTTGGCCAACAGCACCTTGTGTGAAAGTTTCACGTTCATCGTGGCCAATCCCAGATTTCGCAATGTCGCCACCAGCCAAACTGGATCCGGGGGTCGACCTCTTCGACGACGACGACCAAAAAAATATTTTTTTGGGCTAGTTGCGACATTGAACGTGAAACCTTCACGCAAGGTGCTGTTGGCCAAGCCGAGTCCATTGCTCTATTAAAAACCCTGTGTTTCATTGTAAAGTTTGGAGATACAGGCATCTTTATGTTTGTAAGCGTGATGCTATATGGGAAGTGGTCTTCGTTCAATGTCAAGTCGCTGGACCCTGGCAGAGCAAAAGATGCAGAGGGACCTCTTTGTGTAACTCAGCTACTTTGCATGACTGGAAGGATGGAAGGATGATACTGTATACTGTTGACAAAAGCCCGTACATTGCGAGCTAACAGCCATTTCTTCACAATAGCCACTGTTGTCCACTCTATCACATGTGAGCGATTCTCCTGCTTCAGACATTCTTTTCCATGATTGGATTATGTTGATCCGAGTTGATTTGATCGAGATACAGCCAAAGAGGGATTACATCAATCCACACATCTAACCATGCTGTATGTTGCTCAACTGAAGTAACCTTGTATGAGCGTAGCTCAACCAAATCAACTCGGATCAACATAATCCAATCATGGAAATGAATGTCTGAAGCAGGAGCATCGTTCCACTGTCATAGAATGGGCAACATTGCCGATTGTGAGGAAATGGCTGTTAGCTCGCAATGTATGGGATATTGTCAACAGTATACAGTATCATCCTTCCATCCTTCTAGTCATGCAAAGTAGCTGAGTTACACAAAGAGGTCCCTCTGCATCTTTTGCTCTGCTAGGGTCCAGCGACTTGACATTGAACGAAGACCACTCTTCATATAGCATCATGCTTACAGCATCTCGCAAGAAAGAAAAAATATCATCGCAAAGCACTCGAACGTAATAGAAAGGCAATACCTCGCACTTAAGTGCAAGAAATTCGTCATGTTGCACTGTTGTTCCATCCAATGCTAGGCGCCTACAGTAAAACTGCTCGGCAGTGCAAAGTAGTGCTAGGTCCTATATACAATTGCAATGCAATGATAGGTAGTGCTAGGCTCTATATACCATTGCAAGGCAATGATAGGCAGTGCTACGCTCTATCGTCTAATGCAAGGCAGTGATATGCAGTGCTAGGCAGCGCTAGGCTCTATAGTGTAATGCAAGGTAGTGATATGGAGTGCTAGGCAGTGCTAGGCTCTATAGTGTAATGCAAGGGAATGGTAGGCAGTGATAGGTTCTATAGTAAAATTGATCGGCAATGCGAGGTAGTGCTAGGTCCTATATACAAGCGCAAGGCAATGATCGGGCAGTGCTAGGCTCTATATAGTAACGCAATGTGCAATGAAGAATGAATGGAAATGTTGCCATCAATGCTAGCTATGCATGCTTTAATAAGTAGTAATCTTATTACGGCATGTATTCATGATCCTCCTCTTCATCGTTATATCCCTTATACTTCATATTGCCGTGTTCTTGATTATTTCCATCGCTGTCGTATTGCTTATACTCTGGCGGGATCCTCTTAGCACCTTTGATTTCCCAGCTGACACGATCGCCTTTTTGGATGTGTAAACGATTGTTTACTCCGCGAGACCATTCGTATCGATTCACATCATGATTAAGGAGATATTGGTGATAGAGCTTAGATCCATCGACTGCCGTATACATGGTTGAAAACTCGGGAACAACGTGTATAGGACGTAGAATTAGGTCAAGCGAAACAATCTTCAAATCATCCTCTACATGCAACGTTTGTAATCCACTAGCATGACGACCAGGCATCGATGTGAATCTTCTCAATAGGCATAGCTGTAGTGTCTCGTCCCTTCCACAAAGCGTTATCTCTAAGAACAACAATGCTTGTCCAACACCATTATCCTTCAATGCAACGTAATCGAATCGCGCATTTCCAAAGAAAGAAGGGTGTGCTCGTATAAAGGACTTGCGATATCCATCATCCTCATCAACCTCTACAACCGTCAATTGCTGGTATGCATAAACCTGTTAAGCTCGTTAACATCTTGAGAGTCATTGATCAGAACATGTCATGTATACCTTCGTGCAATCATAGACCCATGTACTTTCTCTTTCGCTTGCAGGTTGCTGTCTAAATCGTTCTTCAATGTATACTTTAATGAGAGCGTCAAGATCATGGCAATCAGGCCTTGTTTTGGTAAGCTTCATGATGGTGACAGGTGCTGAAGATACCTTTGAGCATAGCGTATAAAGAGACTTTGGTGGACAAGTATTGTCTGGTATATGCGCATCTTCATTATAGTAAGTATCATCCAACAAATCGCGATGGAATACGTAATCGCTCATCTGGCAGCAAAAACATGTTAAATGTGAATTGCTGAAACGTTCACTTTCATACCTGCTTTGTAGCATTACAATTGGCGCGGTTCACATGCTTCGCAGGATCCTTGGAATCACGTTTGTGCTGTCTTTCAGAATGGGTAGTGCTGAAACTGGATATGGTGCCAAATTGTCGGATGTCACCAGCATATTTGAGTAGAGCATGATTCTTTGGAAAGCTCATCCCACTCTGAAATATATAAACAGATACAGTATTCAACGTTAAAACATGCTTTTTGGTACCTTAATAACCTTAATATCGACCACTTACAGCAGAGAATTGTTCCATAATCGCACTGTATTTGTAATAATTCTTCAAAGATCGTGACATCGCCGCAAGTGAATCCTCTGTATGTTCCTTGGCGGTCGCTTGTTGAAAGAAGTCAATGAAATAACGAAAAGTAAGGGCCATTTGAAGAGGTATCAAATCGTGAATCAGGCACATGACAACCTATCTATGCTGTTAATGATTGAGGTGTAGGTTTTTGCATTCAGCTACTATACCGCCATATGAGCACACAGCTCATTGAATGTTGGATTCTTGAGAAAGCTAAGCAGGAACCCATTGTTGAATCGTTTCAAATTACTATATTGTGGCAATATCTTGGATCTTTTGAAACATAGTTAGAAGCTATTCATTGCTCGCTGCTCTTCTTCAAAATACCTTGCATTGATCATTTTGATCTTGGTCTTGCCGTCAGCCTCTTCGTTGAGGAATGATTCCAAACACTTAAGTAAATGCTTATAAACACCCCCTAGTTGATGAAGATCATCCACTGTAAGCGATGTATATATATCAAAAAGAGGAACGTCCCAAAAAGCGTTCTACGAGGATGTACATGTTAATCTATGTACAAAATTGTTGAGTTGTGGCTGTATTACCTGTATAGCATGGAATGAATGTCTTTTCTCTTCTTTGTCTTTTCGTACGACAGACCTCATGCTAATGACTTTCTTGTGTAGTTTTATCATACTCACCTCGGTACGTATAGGTAGTGTTTGGTGATAGAGGTGAAATTCGGTTGTAGGGATCTCGCATCTCGGGCATGAGCATTTGGTACTTGCACTCTTAATACAGGTAAGTATCCTCCTATTTATGTTAAGGCATTTAGCAATTAGGTGATAGGAATGTGCATGCCATCTACTCACTGCTCAGGTAAATCGGCGATGTATGTCGCAAGAGCCGGAACACACTTGTACTTGCACCCATTCGGTCCTTTCATGGAATACGATTTTATCCTTCAATAGCATGGTCATTCGAATGTACAACAAAAACAAAATTGTAATCCTTACATGTGGTCGTCGTCGTATTGAAATGGCTTTAGTATAAGCGAGATGCAATAATGGATTGTGGCATACTTGGCTTTGATAAACCAATATGGAGGTGTCCCCGGCCAATCGATACATGGAAGGTATGCTAATACACGACTTGGTCGGTTTGTGCTCTTTTCACGGATATCAGCAGGCATATTCCCTATCCTTATCATGTGAATTGGATGGCTGTTGAAATATAGAAGTGTCGAATACACGACCACCTACCCAATTTCAAGTAGATTGGCCAAGCTTTGTCGCGCATGTTCCCGGTAATCAATGTTTGGTCTGATGCAAGCATAACGCATAAAATCACGTAGCCTGGAAGCTGCTCCTGAGATGTATACAATTGCTTAAGAACATTACTTTTTCATCAACGATACCATACATACCTGAAGTTCCTCCCACCATCTCCCGGAATCAAGTCCTTTATAAACCCGGCATCCACTTTTCATATATACTTTCGGTTTCAAAATCATAGTCTCTGCGAATGCAGGATGAGAGAATAGAAGCTCGCACAAATCACGAATATTTCGATATACGAGGGTCAAAGGGCCAACAGTATCATTGAATTCACGAATGTGACTTGTAGGAAAATCAGGCGCTTGGGAGACGTCAATGCTATTGTGCGTGAAAGGCTGTGTAATCAGGTGAATCAAGGGACATAGCATCATAGCCAAGTAATGTAATAATATTCACGAACCACTATCGAGCATGGATCAGCGTCCTGTTGTAGCCTAGTCTTGATCTTTTTTAACGTATTCACGGACAATGCAGTGTCGTCGCGAGATCCTTTCCCTTCGTCAAACGCATCTTGAACCAGCTCCACAACCCTGAATCATGTAAAGAGTTAAACAAACAATGTAGTATTCATAAGGAGAAAATGCACCTTGTATACTCAGCACCTGAAAGATTAAGATCAAATGCGACAGAAGCTGCTTTACGTTCCAATGAAGATAATGTGCCTCTCGGGGGTTGTGTACGATCATCGCTTCCTTCACCCTGGTGAATAGATGCCCTTTTACGTTTGTTTGGAATGCCGTTGGTCACATCGGGGTTCCGATCACGTGAATCTGCATGAAGGAATCGCTCAAGGGATTGCCATCCTTTGTAGTATGCTATGCGATGGTACCTTTTTTATGTTCCTTGGTCATGTAAAGAAGTGAATAGCTTTTTTATAATAGCTATGTTTGCTTTAAAAGAAAGAAGGAAGGAAAGAGAAGGATAGACCCGTGTCAATATTTTCTCGTGTGAAGTAGAAACATCCTTTTGGGTGCTGTGGGTCGTTTTTACTCTTTTCTTCCCACACACACTTATACCCCCTCACTCGATATGTCAAGCAAACGACACAACCAACAAGGTTAATGAAAAAGAAAAGCGTTCTGAATACATGCTTATTCATTGCACCGAGTTAGCTTCGACTGAAGCTGCAAAGAATAAAAAACGGAATGCACGTGATGTCCCTGGCAGGCGTCCAGCTCTTGCTGATTGTA
Source organism: Lichtheimia ornata (assembly GCF_029851405.1). Taxonomy (NCBI): domain Eukaryota; kingdom Fungi; phylum Mucoromycota; class Mucoromycetes; order Mucorales; family Lichtheimiaceae; genus Lichtheimia; species Lichtheimia ornata. Next base: position 2,789 of record NW_026695416.1, on the reverse strand, counting down.
GCAACCATGATAATGACAGCGAAAATTCTCATCCGTTACGAACGCCCCCACCTTCTCAAGCTTGTACATCAGCAGCAGAAGACAACAGCGACTCAATAAGTGATACGAGTGAAAGGGAGAGGTATGTAAAGCATGAACCTTGATTGTTTCATACGTGAAATAAAACCATACTTTAATTTCGCCAAGGTTTAACTATCTTAAATAGCATTGATCAAGTTGAAAACGGAGCTAAGGAGCCACGACAGCAGCTACAAGTGAAAGATGTCGATGATGGCCGACACTATTTCTGTATTACAGAGAGCAAGAGCGACATCAACCACTTGAAGGAGGGCGCTCGTCAGTTTTTATACCGTGAAAACGCGTTCCCAACAAACGCTGAATGTGATACAGAATGTGAAAGGCTATGCAGAGTTATCAAAAGGTGGGAAGATAATGACAAAAAAAGGTTGATAGTCTCCAAGGAGAGTAAAAAGATAGTAAGTATGCACCAAAATCTCTGAACCGGGGCTAGATCTGATTGATACTAGTTTGCGGATACCATCAACAACACACGTTCCTCTTTGCAATCCAGCATGAGCAGAGTATTGTTGTCATACGAATTTGATCGTACGAATATGCCGCCACCTTGCAAGGAGCGATCTAAACAGCAATATCGTTATCTCGTCGATGGAGCTAGGTACGTTGAAATGGATAGGTGTATGTTCTTAAGCTAAGGAAAACAGATTTGCAAGGACTGGTTTTCGTTCAAATGGTGAACTATTGCAAAATGAGGCCCTCGGTGAACTCATCCATATTGTGTTTTACAACACAAAGACGGGTGCGTGTAGGCTACAAGGAGACTGTGACATAGTATCAATGAATATGATCGCTTTGACCTATTGCTTGGTATGTATCCTTTAGTGCTGCTATGACTACGATCCATCATTAAGATTAGAAAACAATAGACGCTGTATCGATTGGTTCAGGCATACAAATTCAAGGTCCCAGATCCCTCGATGCGGGATGAGTTCAGACGACAGGGTGGCTATTGGGCATGGCTATACAAGCGCACGATGCTAGGGAAAGGAAGTGATGATGAAAGTATCGATCATCAAGCCGTTCAACGAATGCAAACAGCGATTGTTAACAAGCTATCCGGCCAAACTGGTAATGGCCCACCCGATTCAAAATTGTTATATCAAGCAACATTACGGGATGGAGAATACGTGTCATCAGACGACAATGGAGAGTAAACGTTTTATGTATCATTGAGTGGGCCACGTCCACGTTTCGCTAATAAAACATGACTCTTGTAAGCCGTCATGTGGGGCACTATTGAGCTATTATGGTGATGGGGGCTTTCAATGTTATCATTGCCTTGCACCACTAGCTTAGAGCCTAGCACCGTATGCCACCGTATAGCACCGTATAGCACTGTATAGCACTGCCTTGCATTGCTAATATAGAGACTAGCATCGCCTATCATTGCTTTGCATTACTAATAGAAGGAATAGCATTGCCTATCACTGCCTTGCATTGCTAATATAGAGAATAGCATTGTCTATCACTTCCTAGCATTACTAATAGAGAGAATAGCACTGCCTAGCACTACCTATCATTGCCTTGCGGCTTGTGTATAGAGAGTAGCACTGCCTATCACTGCCTTGCATTGCTAATATAGAGACTAGCATTGCCTATCACTTCCTTGCATTACTAATAGAGAGAATAGCACTGCCTAGCACTACCTATCGTTGCCTTGCGGCTTGTATATAGAGAGTAGCACTGCCTATCACTTCCTTGCATTACTAATAGAGAGAATAGCACTGCCTATCACTACCTATCATTGCCTATCACTGCCTTGCATTACTTATATAGAGGCTAGCACTACCTTGCACTGCTCATATGCTGCTTTGATATGGAGTGCAATCGAGTGCATCACTTAACGTATACTTTTCACACCTATCAAGCAGTGCACTGGCAGGCACTATGATTCAATTCAGGGATATTTTTTCTTTCTTGCGAGATGAGCATAGTAAAAACATAAATACGCCTGTATCTCCAAACTTTACAATGAAACGTGGGGTTTTTATTAGAGCAATGTGCTCGGCTTGGCCAACAGGACCTTGTGTGAAAGTTTCACGTTCAATGTCGCAACTAGCCCAAAAAATATTTTTTCGGTCGTCGTTGTCGAAGAGGTCGACCCCCAGATCCAGTTTGGCTGGTGGCGGCATTGCGAAATCTGGGATTGGCCACGATGAACGTGAAACTTACACACAAGATTCCTTTGACCCCGCCGAGCAGTTTTTTCTATTAAAGACCCCACGTTTGATTGTAAAGTTTAGAGACACAGGCACCTTTATGTTTGTAAGCGTGGTGCTTTATGAAGGGTGGTCTTTGTTCATTGTCAAGTAGGGAGCCAATAATAGAGCCAAAAGACGCAGAAGCATCTTTGAGGCTATGGAACGTGAAGGGTCAATGGTGGTGGTGGTGGAGGATTGCATGAGGCCCCCCTTGTGTACACCACAAGGTCGACCACCAGAATGATTTATGGCAGCAGGCCTGATACTTTGTCATTACATTGATGCTTTCGGAAGCGCAGCTAGTTTCTGGCATATTAACCATACGATGTATGATTGTAATTTTCTTCTTGGCGGTCGTGTAACTATAAGGCTGCAATGTGCTACGCGTCCTTACGTATAAAGAGAATGTTGCAGTTCAATGGTTACATACTTAGTTCGATCCAATGCAAGCATTACATACAAATTGTGATGTTTGGTAATAGAAAATGGATAACAATGAAAAGTACGTTG
>NW_026695415.1:0-106178 GCF_029851405.1 Lichtheimia ornata | reverse complement strand
CGTATCACTGACTTATTGTCCACCTTTATTCTTTGCTTGATACAACAAACCATAACGCTGTTCCTCCTCAAAGCCGCGAGATTTTCCTTCGTTTGGTGTATGACATACGCACAACAAAATCAGAGGAAGTTTTCAACAAGCAGCTGTTGGCCATGACAACGCAATTTCCTCCTACTAAGAATTGGATCAAATGGTGGCTGCAGCCTACAATTCGTAGTATGTTATTCAATACCCTGAGTGTGATGAAACCTGATTAGTCACATGTTCATTGGCATCCCTCAACAGTATGAATGATCACCCATATAATACAACAATGCAATATCCTTATACCCATGTACATATGATTGATACAAAAGAACCACTTCTCATAATAAACAACCGACATCAGATCCTCACAGCATTTTCTAAGCGTATCGATTCTTGATCTTTTTATTGCAAAGATCATAAACACCTCATCCACCAAGAATACTAGCATGATCTCAGCCATCAATCTCGCTGGAAGAAAATCTGGAATGGTGTTTGTATTATTGATAGTACACAAAAATAAAAGATCAAAGAAGCCAAAACAGATACCATTACCTCTTCTCCTATATACAAGTCAATGTGGACATTCGAGCTATATCTCTCTATCATCCTCTATCCTAAACGTTTCGACTAGGCACATTGGTTTGGGCAACAAATCGCGCATGGATCGCTCCCCCGACCTATTTGTTGCTGGTTCTCTTCCACTGGAACCACCCTCTGCAATATGCATAGCTTTATAATTGTTCAAAGCACGACAGGTATCAGAACCTGTTTGCACCTACACGACACGCCAATGCGAAATCAAAAGCATAAATCGAATACTCATTTGGCAAACCCCACTTCCTGTTTGCCTCAGTAGCCAATGCTGAATTCTTCACAAGAATCAAATGTGCGAAATCAGCTTGAGTATTGGCAAATCTTCTTAGCATTTGTCCTGGTTTACTTCCACAGAGTGAAATAACATCCGTCATTGGATATCTCTTACCAATAATTCAAGAGCATAGCCATGTTGTATACTCATTGCTTTCACCATTGACATTGCATTTGTTTTCCTCTCAATTGGAATGGTAGAAAAAGTTGGCATAGCATACATAAGTGTTTGTCATTGTCAAAAGTAGTGAGTTTGAAAGAATCAAAGTGAGCAGCTTGCCTTTCGAATGTCCATGGAAAGGCATCCCGTCTTGCGTCGTCCATCATTAAGTGCCCATTGGATACAAATAACAGGGGTTTCGCAGTCAATGCTGCTTATTGTCTATATGCTACCAATGTTAGGAAGATCTCAAATGGCTTGACAAATGCTAACAAGGTCAACAGGATTTCAGATAGGGATCTTGGTAGGAATCAGGAAACGGTTGTAAGGCTCCTTTTGATATTGTATTTGTTCTAAAGCAAAGATGTATAGTTGCGATCAAGAATAAAATACATACCTGCTTCATTATTCTCTTTAAATGTGATTGGGATTGCTAAATTGCCAAGGGGTGTGGCATTCATAGCATGCACTAGAAGTAGTTTGCCATCTTAAAGAACATTAGAATAATGCTGTTGAAAATTGCACTATTCCAAAAAGTAGCTGCACCACCTACAAAAAAATAAAAAATCAAGGGAACATACATCACTAAATAGATTCATCGGGCTGTTGTCACCATCATCATCACCTAGGTCTTCAATGTGGTCATCCTCATGGCTCCCAAAGCTGAATATCGGGTTATCTTCTTGCTCAGGGTTTGTGTCAAAAGTGATGAGTGGGTCTTCATCTTCTTGCTCAGGCTCCGTGTCAAAGCTATTAAGCAGGTCAGATGGGGCATGCGGAGTAACTATTTGGGGAGCCTGATGCCATGCATGATAATCCTGCTCCTGTAGTCTGATTATGATTCTTCGACATCCATTCAAAGTGAGCTTGTAATACACTTTAACTGGGTATAGAATTTTTTAAGGTGGATGTTGTAGTTTTTGTTTCGCTTTCCTACCATGTTCTCGCTATCAACTTTTTCTGGAACTTTTGAGTGGAACATACAGCTTTGCAAATAATACTTATCAATGATGGAAGAATGGTATTTGTATTCACCCTTAAGAAGATTGGACACCATTACCCATTGCCTTAGCTCATCATATATAAGGAACGTATCCTACTGTTCCACATTGAAATGCGCACAATATAGATGAAATTGGGACGAGAGAAGAGTAGAGCGAGGCTCAATAGTAGTATGATTTTCATTTATTTCATTGAGTACACCTATTGTTATCTTTGCTGTTGTCTTGGGTATATGGGCAGCATCGATGGCCCGGATTGCAACATGAGGGCATTTCACCTCCATAAACTCGCTATACTTTACACATCCATATCCTCTATCCGTGTATGCGGCGATCGGCACCTCAAGAGCATCAGCTGCCACTTGATAGCAATCTTGGTTAAACCAATGAGCACCCTTGCAGGTACATCTTGTAGAGAATGAAGTGGTAAGCTCATCAAGTAAATTCTTTACTTGACGAGCACTTGGAGGTGTGTTGCATCTTTGGACGTTGTCGGGTTGGCCAATAAGGGCATGTTTGCCTTGGTCTTCATAACTTTTAGCCTCTTCAATGGCTCCTTTACTGAACCCGAGCTTCAGAATTTTGTACACATCTTATATCTCAATCATGCATAATGTGTTGTAACATATGGAAGCTAATAAATACTCATAGCTCTAATGGATGAACCATTGACAAGTATGCACCAAGCATCATTGCAACATCCAATGGTACAAAAAGCGAGCATTATAATAATCCTGGTGGGAACGCTCTCGAGACTTGTTATAATGCGATAGCAGCATAATCGTCTTGTGGGCTTGGGACCAGAAGATGTTTCGCTCATTCCAGAACGAATTATCCACTCGAAGCTGAGCGAGCTCTTCGCCACGACTTGGTTGGCCGTAGGTCAAGGTGATAAAAGCTAACTTGCAGCAACATCTTGGCCTTGGCAAATGGGAATTTCTCTTCATCACCTTCAACCATTTTCGTTAGCACACGAAAGCCACAATAACCATCGCCTTTGACATTGATTGCACCATTAGTAAATCCAAGAGGGGTTTGACGATTGATATCAACGTCCAAGCTTTATATATAAAAGAATGAATCAGCATACATACATGCATAACATACACCAGGCGATTGGTCTACTACCATGATGAGACCTTGCTCTTTACAGATTTCCGCCTATGTACGTAAAGGCTTGGGTGTAACAGTGGTCTTCTTGGGGAGGTAAATGTCATCCTTCATATGAGCGATGGCTCTAACGACCGCTGTTGTGGGCACAAATAAAGGATAAAGGAATAGACACAAGGAAAGATACAGTGAGGCTGTTAACTACCGAATTATTATGAAAAGAAGTGCCCTATATACTTGTTACAGAGAAGGGGAATGAGTGGTATGTAAGCTGTATTGTAATTATGACTGGACCAGCCCTTGATACGATGATGGATTATGCATGAATGCCACACATGCATCTCCTGTTGATAGTGTTCTCTGCCAAATAGCACTTACCTGGTTCCTTTGCGTAATCGGGGGTATCTTTCAGGAGCTTTGATTTGCTCGCAGCGCCGTTGTTGTCACGAGTTGAGTATTAGTCGAGGCTGTAGACATAGCAATGCATGTATCCTCCGATGAGAATTAATCAAAGACTAAGAATTCATTTCCAACTACCTTTATGCTGGGCTATTTTCCCTATTATTGTTCACGATCTTAGAGGCTGCGATACACTAGAACAACCAAATAAAACAACTCAAAATGAATACTACTACTCATACAAAGCAGGTGGGGATGACAACTGCTAGGGAGCTCTAACATACCAACAAAGGGAGGCCAAAGGGGAACTTGTGTGTGAAGGTGTATAGATATCGATAATGTGGTAACTCTGCTAACTACTAATGTGATACGACATATAAGATAAATGTACGCCGTTCGTGACAAAGGACCTCTGGCTTGCGGTACATACGATATATACAGGGATTCGATTCTGCTTTGGCAGTCTTGTGCCCTGCTAGGATCCAGGTATATAGCGAGGAAAAGAGCTCTTTTATTTACTTTGCTGCAAGATAATGTTTTATACTAAAGTAGGATGTCTGGTGATCGATTATGCATAGGGGGTATTCATGTCTGGACTTTCTATAACCATCCTCAACACTATGAACCACCTAAAGGACCGCATTGCTTTTCCTTGGCTGCTCACTATGCGGAGTTCACTTCAAATGTTGCCAGCTACCTCAACTACCTGAAATCTGCATTCACGAGTGCGTATGATTGTGATATTTTTTAAGAACTTCGATAATGAGCAATGTTACTAGAACAATGAAAAGAACACATACAGGAACTGTACATGAATGTGTATGTGGAATTTGGGAAGCAGCAGAGGAAAAGGCAACCTCTTCTCTGTTTATGCAACCCCTGTTGATCCGGTTGTAGTTTTTGCCCGTCTCGTGATTTCTTTGTCTCAATAGCTAGCATGCATGATTCCTTTTAGTATTTAACCCCATTGCTACCCATTGTAGTTTCTCCCCTCTTATTGTCTTCTTTTCCCTTTTGTCTTTGGGATCTTTTTAACTATCTACTCAAGTCCTTTCTTGTAAGCTGCAAGTGCAACCCTTGTGTTCAACTATCATTGTTTCTCACCTTTAGCTCTTTGTTCAGCTATCTGTTTTATACCTCTCTGAGTCATTTCTTTTACGTTTTTCACCCAATTCTTCAAACTATCATATTCTTCTGGTGCGTATTACTTATTGTCATTGCTGCTTATCCATGTTATTAACAAATCACTCAGGTGGTTTATTTTATATCATTAAATTCAGTTGTATACGTTTTACTGTGCAATCATGTGCGGGGCATTTAAAGCTGGAAGGTGTACAACAATCTCACATGACCGCACCAGAGCCTACCCCCTGTCTACTATGCTAGCAACGACTACGCCAGACTATCACCACCAAAGAACAAGCAATTGTATGATCCTCGTCAGCTGAAAGTAGCTGCCAAGCAACCTGCCCATGATGTCGACTTGTTAAGAAAATTAATTATCCAACATGATGGATCGATTGCAGACCTCAGTAATACCAGCTGTGAATGCCGTAACTGAGAAGTCAATGCCAAGTGGTGATTCTCCTATGGGATGATGCTACAATTGTGGTCAACCAAGCCATCGTTCTCATGTTTGTGATTATGATGGTTGCTATGCAACAAGGCAAGGTTAATTCAGGGAGCAGGCTCAAGCAATGAAACAGGGATAATAAGAAGGCTGAGATTAAGGTAACAAGGATCAAGGACAAGGAACAAGGTATGAACAAGAGCTGCAACAATGACAAGAGCAAGACTATAACAGAAAGGGTGGCCATTAGGTACATGATCACAACACACCTGTGCAAGATCACGTGCCGAGTAACAAGGCAAGGATAAAGATCAATGAGCAAGATATCAAGGGCTAAGACAAGGTAAGGGCAAGAGTGTACAAGATTGGCACAAGATAATCAGACTGAGGTTTATTGAATCTGAATGCTGGCTTATTTATACAAAGGAGAGGAATGATAGGAATGAAACATCAATAAAACATGTGAACTGTGACATTTATGCATCATACCAAGGGCTGGTCCCGATACAATCATAACATCTGTACATACCATTCATTCTCATTCCTATTCTCATTCTTCATAATTTGTATATAAGGACACCCATTCATGTAATAAATCGGTAGTTAATAGTCTCACTGACTCTTTATTGTTCCCTTTTCTCTTATCTTATTACGTGTCCACCACATTTTTTTTTCAGTGAATTCTTTTTGCTACCGATATGGCTGCCAACAACAACCAAGAAAAGACCCCTGCCTCCTCAAGCTCTGCTGGTCAGCACAACAACGACAACAACTCCCATGAACCCGTCCAAGATCGTATGAAGCGATTGTCATTGCAAAAGGATGACATGGATGTGGACGAAGAATCCCAAGCTACGCCTAATCAAAACAACAACTCGTATCGAGAAGCTATCGATACCATGCAAGGCCTTGAAGACCAAATTCAGGAGAAACTTGTAGCCTTTCGCATCACTATCAAGGAGAAGCAAGCACCCGAAAAGCAAACTCAAGCATTCCAAGAATTGGCAAATCTACGCGAGCGAGCGGAAGAATACCGCAACATTTGCAAACAACAATACCCTGGCCGAATCGAGTTTTATACATGGGAAGAAGTACATCAACAAAAACAACCACCTAGCAACAACTCGAACGAACACATCGTGCCCAAAGAACTCCCGGCGTTGCAATGTATTGGAGGCGACCATTGGCATCCCACCAAGGCTCTTCACTTGTCAACCGAAATGTTTGCAAGGGCTTTCGAGAACGAGCTCAATGCTGCTGGCCTGGATTACGACAAGCACTGGAGACGCCTGTTGCCCAAGTGTTTAAGCGATGCACAAAACATTTGGCTGACAGCTGAAATAAATGAGAACCCTGATTTGACTTGGCAAGAAATCCGATCTCGACTAGTCACCAAGTATGATACACCGGAACAACAACTCAGGAGCATGGAAATCGTTTTCAACATGAGACAGCAACCTCAAGAGGATGTGGGCACCTATGCTCGTCGTTTCCACCAAAGGTGCATTGAAACAGGCTTGGATCAATATCACAGACCAATGATCGTGGCGTTGCTCTCTTCCCTACGCTGCAAACAAGCTGCCTACAACTTGGTATCCACAAGGTTCGCCACTGGGTTCACGCAACAAACATTGGAATCGATCGTACAATACATTGCTGGTTTACAACTTGACCAAGATACAAGACGTGTGCATGAAGGTCCGACAACCTATGAGCCACGCATGAGATATGAGGGTACATCATCCCGTGAATCTCATTCCAGACATACCAGACCATATCACAATCGTTCACCTAATCGAAATCCAACATGCCAATATTGCAATCGATCTCGCCTACGCGGCCACAAATGCAACGAATTTCGCCTAGCGAACAATCTTCCTCCACTACCACACTTACCACCAGCTCAAACAAAGATCAATCGCTCAGCAATGATCGTCGATACTACTTCTCTCAATGACGCTCTTCCATGTAAGCCATCTAAAAACACAAATGATGTTGATGAGATCCTAATACCAGTGACCATAGAAAACAAACGCATCCATGCCTTATTAGATGATGGCGCAAATTTTTCGGCAGTAGATAAAACGTTTTGTGATGAAAATGGAATAAAGATCATACCTGTAAAAGGACATATACAACTTGCCTCTGCTGATACAAAAGTCGCCCGTATTGGAGTAACTGAAGAGCTGGATATATGGTACAACAACCGCCACATAAAACATTCGTTTGAGGTCATGCAACTTGCTCGTGATAAAAAGGCTAGCATTGGAAAGAACCTCTTCAATGAGTTTGGCATTGGGTATACAGGCCTCGCATTTACTTGGAAAGACGATCTATTGGAAGAAGCAGAAAAAGAAACAAATGACGAACCTGAGACACTAAACGCGCCTGCCGGCACACCAGAAGAACAAGCCACGTTCATGTCACTCGTGCAACCATGCATCGATAAGAATGGCGAAGTAGACAAATACGCACTATGCCCACTGCCACAGGCTGTTATCAATATCAATACCCCTGATGATGTATACTGCTACAGAAGACAATATGACATACCGTACAACATGAGACCTATAGTTCAAGAGTGCATCGACAAATGGCTCGAAAGTGGCACCATCGTTGAAGTCCCAGCAGATGCGGACAATCGTTGGAATAGCCCGCTAACCTTAGCACCAAAGAAAGACTCAGAGGGAAAATTGACAGGACATAGACCATGCCTAGATCCTCGCTTAATAAATCAGTATCTTGAAGATGACAACTATAGCTTACCTCTTATTAATGAAATCTTTGATCAGCTTGCTGGAGCTTCTATATACACTACCCTTGACCTAGCCAGTGCCTTTCATCGCTTCCCAATTAATCCTGCACATCAGCATAAAACCGCATTCACTGCTCCAAATGGTACACGTTACATGTTTAGAGGCTGCCCATTTGGCTTAAAGCCTATCTCAGCAAAATTTCAGCGTGTCATGCACATCATATTTCGAGATCTCCCATACGTCACAACCTTCGTAGACGATATCATTGTATACTCTCACACAAAAGAGGATCACGCACAACACGTTATTACAGTAATTAATCGGCTCACAGATGCCAATCTCATCCTTCAACCTAAGAAATGCTTTTTCATGCAAAAGTGTGTCAATCTCCTCGGTTTCTGCGTCGACAAGAATGGTCATAGACCCGATCCACGTAAAATCACAAATGCACAATCTTGGCCAATGCCGCGTACCTCCAAAGACATTCAAGCATACCTTGGCTTCATCAATTACTTTCGTGATTACATTCCTTACATCGCTGATATCACCAAGCCGCTGCATGAACTCCAATTTTCCAATAACGTTGCATCCCAATGGAATGAACGGCACACACAAGCCTTTAATTTACTCAAACGTGCATTATTAGAAGCACCTATCCTTAGCTACCCCAATATGAATGAACGATTCCACGTTGCGACCGATGCATCGAACGTTGGTATAGCCGCTGTATTATATCAAAAGTATAACAATCGCAAACACGTCATCTCATACATGGCAAGAGCCTTAACCAAATCAGAAAGAAACTACATGATCACCAAAAAAGAATTGCTAGCTGTGATTTTTGCTCTAAAGAAATACCACAAATACCTATGGGGAAATAAATTTACCCTTTACACAGACCATAAAGCATTAACGTATCTACATCACCAAAAAGAGCTCAATTCAATGTTGACCAATTGGTTTACCACGCTATACAATTATAAGTTCGACATCGTACACATTGCAGGACGATTAAACGGCATGAGTGATGCCTTATCACGCCTCTTCCATGAAGGCCATGACGACCTCACACATAATACATTGGATGCACACGAAGAGAATCACACTAAAATAAGTCGAGCAGCCGAGCTAATCGCCGAAAACACCTTAATACCACCTGAGAATGAACGACCACAAATACTTGAACAAGCCCACCTATTTGGCCACTTTGGCGCTAATGCAATTGTACAAGCCATACATAATAACGGCCTACATTGGCCAAATTTAAAGCAAGAAGCTGTCAACTTAGTAATGCAATGCCCTGAATGTCAAAAATTCAACATAGCTCAAAGAGGTTACCACCCACTCAAATCCATTACAGCTGAATCACCAGGAGACCATTGGGCCATGGACTTAGCCAACTACGAATTATCAGAAAAAGGCAACCGCAACCTACTTGTTCTCGTTGACATGTGTACACGTTTCTGCATCCTACGTCCTTTACCAGACAAAGAAGCTACCACTATCGTAAACACCCTCGTACAAATCTTTTGCGACTTTGGCCTCCCTAAAATCATTCAGTCCGACAATGGCAAAGAATTCGTTAATGATCTCATGAAACGTTTTGCCAGAGCATCAGGCTTTGAACATAGACTTGTACTACCTTATCACCCACGTGCCAATGGCTCTGCAGAACGATGGGTACAAAAAGCTACGTTGTGTATCAAAAAGGTGTTGAAAGGAGCCACCACCAATTGGGATTCATATGTACCTGCTGTCCAACTTGCTTTGAATGCCAACGTTACATCACGCCATAAGACCCCACCATTCACCCTCATGTTTGCACGAAGGCACAATGACTTCAAAGATTATACCAATATACCCGACTCCGAACCTTTGTCAGAGGAACAATTACTTGAACGCATACATCACATGAAGGATATCGTATTCCCTGCCATTCGGGAAAGCACAAAGACTATCACTAAACGCCAAGAAGCATACTTCAATCGAAAACATAAGATGACACAATATAATATCGGCGATTACGTGATGGTTCGCTCTCCTGAATTATCTAGCAAATTCGATGCCACATACAAAGGCCCTTATCAAATCATCAATACCACCAATGCAGGGACGTCGTATGTCCTTAAAAACTACGAGGGGGAAATACTCCCTAGAAATTATCCGCCACAATCGCTCAAACCAATACAAGTACTAGAGCATATACCCGCTGATGAGATATACGAGATTGAAAGCATCGTTGGACACAAAGTGCATAAAGGAAACTTCTTGTATCGAGTGCGTTGGAAAGGCTATTCGGAAGATGACGACACTTGGGAGCCACCTCAAAACTTTAATGATCCATCCTCCATCACCACATATTGGAGACGAAGAAACGAAAATCCCCAAAACATCTTAGAACGGCTCAATCTCAAAAGAAAAAGTAGCAACCACCCACATGCAAATAAGAAAGCACGATACCACCTCCGTAATCATCAAAGCTATTAAGCTTTTCCACTAGGCTTTACAGCCTCGAGGGGGGCAAATGTGACATTTATGCATCATACCAAGGGCTGGTCCCGATACAATCATAACATCTGTACATACCATTCATTCTCATTCCTATTCTCATTCTTCATAATTTGTATATAAGGACACCCATTCATGTAATAAATCGGTAGTTAATAGTCTCACTGACTCTTTATTGTTCCCTTTTCTCTTATCTTATTACGTGTCCACCACATGAACAAAGCATCCATGATGGTCCACATGATGATCATGACAGTGATAAACCATATGTTTGCTTGTTTGCATGCATGAAAAAGAAGCGTGCATGATTTGGAATCATAATGCAGCTAAAAAAAAGTTGCCAGCAATCAGTGATAGAAAAAGTTGTACCAAGCCGTATGATTAACAAAATGATGCATGGATGATACGTAAAGGGGTGGTGTTAAAGAAAAGCTGGCTACATAATGTGATCCAGTGTTTTGGATGGGTACACGAGATGGGCGCAGCTGATTAGGGTGATACAAGACATCCGCAGCAGTTGTATATAAACAAGATCCATGTAGCATCATCCTACCTTTTGTCTCTTTTATGTTGGCAATGGCCAATGGTAGCTTTGCTGCCATTTTCCCACACGAAGTAACCGGTTACATTTTCTCACTCCTTTCTCAAAAAGATCGTATACAATGCATCCATGTATGTCATTTATGGCGACAAGGTGTCATCTATTGGTGTGATCAAGCATGGCGTACGACTCAATTACGACTATTTGACATTGACAGCATGATCGCTTGGCTCGCTGACGTGTCACCTATCATTCATTGTTTGCATATTGATTCAACGTTGGACCCATCCTTTGATGCTGCAGACATCCAGGAGGCTGTTCATGGTGACACAGACATCGAAGACAGCATGCGTAATCAACAACATATACCCGCTGCGAAAGAAATACCCACCCACCTAAGCAAATTGCTATCCATACCCTTTGATCAACTCAAATCTATCCGTAAGTGACATGCACTTTTTTAAAATGTGTACAGGGATCATGACACAAACATGCTTTATAGGTTACGATACAAACGGGGTGAATGCTGAGATATTACAATGCTTGATTCAACTCGCAGGAAGCAAGGTGCGCACATTAAACATACAAGCCATTTACCAATTCATGTCAAAGAAGCCTCTTTGTGTTGCCTGGATCCTTGATCAATGCCCACAATTGGAAACGTTCATTGATTCGGAATCTGTGTGCGAGTTTGTTGTAAAGGATAAAACATCCTTGATACCATGTCGTCTTGAGAATTTGGATTTGGCACGTCAGCGATTTGACAGCAAGGAAATCATGTTTCTTTTAACGAAATGCCCATGTTTACGACGTTTACGATTGAGTTGTTGGTTTACCATTTCCATGTCCCCGATAATTATGCTTGAAAAATGTCCACGATTGGAATCCTTGGAATGGTGTCATTTACGATACGGCAGTCCATCTTTTTATCGGCCTGAATGGTGGCGGCGTCGTCAAGTTACGTATGCATTGGATGATGAACAACAACTATCGTCTACACCTAGTACTGGATTACGACAACTTGTAATGGATAACGTTTATGACACGGACCAATATGCTTGCATTAACACCATCATCAATCGACACCATGCAACGTTGACAAGGATATCCATCACATTATACATGGACGTCATGCGATCGCGTGAAAGTATCAACCCAATCCCAATGAACCTTGAACGATTGGACTATCATTTCCATCAAGGAGCACAAGAGGAGATTGAGTCATTTATACGTCCTCTGGTTGAACATTGTCATCATCTCAAGAGCCTTTCCATTCGCACCGATTTTCGTTATGCGGATCCCAATGAAGTTGTGTTACCACGATGGTTTTTTGTTGCCATGGCAACCTTGCATGCATTGCAGCATTTGGCGATTGAAGTGGATAATGACGCCGATGACATGGTTCATTTTCTTGAAGCTGCAGCCGATTGTTCAATCCCATTGGCATCGCTTTATTATCATGGTGATTGGATGACGTTGCCATGCATCGATGCGATTGGCAAGATAAACACGTTACGATCCCTTGCATTGAGTACGCATGAAAAGACCTTGGATACTTTTGATGTCTCCATCCTTACTGGCCTTCAACAACTACCGCATCTTGAATCACTCGCGTTTAAGCATCATGAGAATGGGTTCTTCCAGTCACCCGAAGCATTTGATTGCCTTTATCAATTTCCTTGCTTGAAACAACTCTTTATTTCCATACAAGATGGGTTTAATGTGGATGGAATACGACATTTGGCTGATCGACAACCTCCTTTGGAAGAGATAGTGCTCTTGGATTTGACGGGTGATTGTAGCGAAGAGCTTGAATCTTATGGTTTGGAGGAAGCATTGGATTACGCAAGAGAGAAAATAGCTAATGTACAAGGGGGTAGAGTATGTCCTGAATGTGATCATCATACTAGAAAATACGACATGTAATGTATGGGATGGATAAATAAAACAGTGTGGCACCCCTTTGCCTTCAATTTCATTCTTGCCTTTTTCTCCTCAAACTCCATTCCACGAACAACATCTTGACCCCAGATTCCTTCTCACCCCCACCACCACGATGCATTGGACGACGACGACATGTGTATACCACCTTCAGCACAATGACCACACAGCTTGATCTGGCTTTCTCGGTTACAATCTACAAAGTAGGTAGGATGGGCTCATGTTGGCATACAGGGAACACGAGGATACCAACGTACAGCTATGACACCTTTTTCACAAGTACAAAGGAAACATCGACATTGGGTAAGTGATTCATCCATTGGATTCAGTCTACAACAACAACAATGCGAGGGGTCGTTTGCATCTTTTTCCTTCGTTGATGGTATACAAGCATGCAGCAAGGATGTGGATTCTTTTGAATGCTGATTGCGATGGTATTGGATAAGGATGGATCGAGATGTATGTGCACATATCGAGGAGACGAGACTGGATTGCCCAAGTTTTATTACGAGTAGAAACGCCCCCATCTGTCGACCTTACATTTTCAAAACCACGTCTCCATGCAACATTGGATAGGATACTTAGCTAGTGGATTGTGCTTATAATACGGGGTTAGTGAAGGAGATAGCAAAACCAATCATTCAGAGTATAGCGTTGAATAAAGGTTTTGGATTGAAATGAAGATGACAAGAGCCATCCGATGATACCATATCCATGTTGAAAGGAAAAAGTGCTCATGTATAGGTTGAGAGAGCTTGTTTTATAATTATCACCCCATGCCCATATTCCAATACAAAACACCCTGTTGATGTTATGGTTTTTCAATCATCCATATCTGCCAATCATCATTGTATATAAAACCCCTCGATCATACACTCCATCCCAAGAGTTTGTGCTTTACTCAATCTCAACGATATTCAACATGGGCTATTTTGGTGCGTAGCAATTCTAGAATGTAACCCTTGACCGGAACATCGAGTACAAGTGATTGCAGCTTTGGGAACTTGATGAGGCTGAGGAGATCTTTGTCTGTCATGCTTGTTGCACGAAGAATAAGACTTTGGATGGTAGGATGAACATGGCAGGCTGAAATCGCGCCATCCGGTATATCTGTAAAAGTAAACCGCAATACCAAGCTTTCAAGTAGAGGTAAACCTTGAGACAATGCTGAGATGATCGCTTTAATGTCACTAGGAGGAACGCCAGAAAATATGATGATTTTCAACGATCGCAATTGTCCAAGGTGGGTGAGGGGAATCATCCACTGAGAAAGATTGCTGATTGATATTTCCAGTTCTCGCAATGTCGAACGATTTCCAAGTTGAACGTGATGCTCGATCAGGCGGCAAAATGATTGGGAATGATAAGACATAGGCATTACAGAGAGTCTTTGTAGATGTGAGAGCCCTGTGATAGCATTTATCAAATCATCATTGTTTCCCCCCGCCAATTGATGTGCCATGATCGTACGAAGATGAGGTGCATGGCGGATGATCCATGAGGCAAGTGGCAGAATGGAGTCGTTATTCGATGATACATAGAGTTGGCTCAATTTTCTCAATACGAGTTGCGACTTGGATGAAAAGATTGCTGTGTCATCGTCTTCCACCGAGTCTCCCCTCAAATCAAGCTCTTGAAGCGATTCACTGTATTGTGCCAAGGTCGAAACGATTACGTCGCTACTGTATTTTGTACCATGGGGCCCTATTGTCAGCTCTTGTAATCCTTGTTGTTGATTATCCTTGACAAAGTGCGTGCTGATGTTGTCGCCATATCGTATCACCTTCAACTTGGGGCAGTGCTGATGAATTGTGGGCAAAATTCGTGAATCAGGCATTGGATGCACACAGAATGTCAATAATGATGGGAGATGGCTGAGGATATTCTCCATGCAGTTGTATATATTAGAATCACCGATGATGTCGAGCAGTCCCAAATGCGTCAATTTCGGATAATCATGGGTCAATGTCAAAGGAGTTGCAATGTCCAACCATTCCATATCGAAGCTCACAAGATGCGGACACCTATCCAAGATATCGCTCATCAAATGGATCGCATCAGCTGATTCAATTCGCTCAAAGAAGAGAGAAATCTTCAAATGTGTCAACGTGGGACTCATCGAATCGAGAAACAGAAACATATGCATTCGATGACCTTCATGAGCCAGTATGAGATCAACATTTCCACCATCATGGATGTTACTTACAATCAAGGTCTAGATGTCGAATTGCTGGAAAATGGGCCTTGACTAAAAGATCAACGACATCATTGGCCGATTCCTCCACAGGAGTACGCTTTACGAATAATGACTTGACATAGGGAACATATGCCTCTACTGATTGCTCGAATTCATTTGGCGTCATCATGGATCTGTCAACTACCAATGTCAAAATATTGCATTGCAAGATACTTTGGCGCCAGGTGTGTGACACTGATAGCAAAGGAGATAACCGACCGAGGGTCGTTTCCAATGGATCAAACAGCAATGGGATAAGGGTGGTCGCAATGATATCCATAGGGAGTCGACTGATAAAATCAACGCGTTTGGTATCCTCCTCCTTCAAAGCATGAGAACGGCATTGGCCAAGCTGCGTGTAACAAGGATCGCATGAAGGCACCCTGTCAAGACCTTGATCATACATCATCACGGCTGCACGTTGTCGTCCCTGCTCCTGATAAATGCTGCCTGCTCTCAAATACCCCAACGAGGATCCAGGTGCTAGTGTTCGCATCATGGCGGCATCGCGTAACGCAAGATCGAACTGGGCTCCACACGCCAATGTAGTTGCTCGCTCATCAAGTTTCTCCATCAATCGGGACAAAAGCTGGCCAATGTCATGAGTTGCTGCTGATACAATGGTGTCGCCTTGTCCGTGATGGGCACTGGTGACAAGGACGTCTTCATACTGAACGCTGATAGTCATGGTCGTGAAAGATAGAAAGCTGTTGATTTTGCATTCAAGCATGTATCTTCTTTTTGCATATTGTGTAACCTGCCCAGATGTTGTAAATACCATTCCCCTTCCCGCCTTGATGGTGAAAAGCACAGAGACAAGTTGAACGTGGCATAGCCTTTCCTGATTTATCGATGATAGAGCAAAGCAGTTTAATAAAGACCTTTGATTATACAGGATTCTAAACTCGACAACGACACATCCAAATACATAACGTGACATACAAGTCCTTGTTTTATACAACCAATATTTGCAAGCTAAAATACGTTGTTTTCATTCCATGAGCGTGTATCTTCATGTAGCCATCTATCCCAATTGTTTATTTTGTATAAAACGTCTCCTACAATGATTGAGTAGAGGAGATAATCACAACCGGATCACTTTGTCCCTCTATCCTTATTCCTCCATTGAACGCCAATCAAGGTGGTGTTGTATTGCATAAAATGTACAAGAACATGTTTCAGAGTGGGTGAATAAACAATCGCTGTGTATGGTATGAGGTAACGCGGGTGCCATCCATAATACTGCATCATCCTTGATCCTTCAAACCTCACAAACGCATAGCCTTTCTTGCCTATAGATGCAATCCAGCACATTGTCCTTGATGTTGTCCATTCCGTAATTGTCTTGAGCATCCTTCAACAGCCACTCATCCATGCAAACATGCTGAGTAATGTTTTGTATCCCACATGGCGATTGCTGATCGATGGAATCCTTGGCCATTGTGATATGGTCATCAACGCCATCCACCATCATGCATTCTTATTAATCATTAACATGGTGCATATGATATCCAATCTCTTGTACCCTAGTTTACCTTGATGGAGTCGGTGGTGGATCTCTTAAAGAGAGCAAGTCATGGTTGTTGGGAACAGACAAAGCTGCTGCTACATAGTATTGTTAGCATGTTGTAGCACTACAGCCACTCACTCGCTTGTGGAACTGGTTGCTAGGGTCTTGACAGGCAATTCAAGTAGGGAACGTTGCCATGGCATCGTGGTTTTCCTTTGTTGTGACATGGTCGCAGCAGAGACCTGATGATGTAAAGGTAGCTTGTCACCTTGAAAGGGATTGTTTCAAGAAAGCAGTGGGAAGCGTCATTGTCCGGTCGAAGCGAAATGCGGTTGGAGACGGAAGAGGTGAAAACAAAGAACAGCCAAACTCGGGTGCTGCCACCATTATAACCGATTGCGTGTTACACGAGCGCCGCCGCCACATTTTGTGAACTATGCACATGAACAAAACACCCCTGGCCAGTCATCCAGATGCATCGAACATCGCGTGTACGACATGCTGGATGCATTATCTCTTAGCTTGGATAGCATGTGTTCAAAACCCTCCTCTTTACATATAAAAGAATAAGTCTCTATCAAAGCTTGTCAGTAACATCACCATCTTACCTATGGGGTTCTGTCCTAGTCATTTATCATCCACATAAGTAAAACGCCCTATTCGCTATCGCGATGTACATTATCCACGCCTGTCACACATTATTGTGTATGTTTATTCTGATGCAAATGTTGTCATGGGAAAAAGGAAAGCAAAGCTGTATATGAAATTGTAGATAGGAAGAACTTGAATGAAACCGTATGACCTTCTTTGAAGACGCCTACACAGGTGTTAAGCAGCTCCAGCAGCAGTCTGATCGCTTCCAGATGTTGTGACCTTATCGCGGCATGTAGGCATCATAAAACCAGTGAGCGTTGGAACTGAAGAAATGGCCAATAAGAAAGCTGTTATGAGTATACATGGATTATTAGGAAGATAGATGACTCTGCTTACTCTCTACCACTTCGCATTCTGGCATTTTTCTACAGTACTTTTCCGAAGTACCCTCACATTTTGCTTGAGAGAGAGGCGCCAAGGCGGCAACAGCAAAGACAAGAGATAAAATGGAAAGACGAGTGAATCGCATCTTGAATGGGTAGAGAAGCCAGAAAAAAAAGGCACACGAGTAGTAACGGGTATTTATAGCTGAATAAGACCTCTTTCGGTTTAATATGTACGTAGAGCGGCATATCTAGATATGCAAGATAGAAATACAGGAGATGGCAAAACATTCATCGCTATTACAAGTCGTTTGTACTGCTGCAAGCATCATGCAGGGGTAAAAATGAATGTATAAAACGTTCGTTGGCTGTTTGAGTAGCAAGTAGATGTAGGTATTTATAGTTGTCTTTATCCTAAGCCAGGTTTGTGTTTCCTCATGGTACACACACACAAGTGGCAAGTATGCCATCATACATCATTTCGGTTAGAAAGGGTGCCATCATCATGCGATAATAGTAAAAGCTTTATGTTTAGCAAAACGCCCATGCATGCGAAAATTTACTTGCACTTTTTAGCTTTCATGTTATGATGATATTGATGGAGCCCTGTTACGTACGTAGGAATAAAACCCCTTTAGCGCTTTTGTGGTGCAACGACATCCCATCGTTTTACTCAATGCACAATGGCCCTTGATACTCATGTATCCTTGGCTGGAACTTGAAGACACTTTTAGTACCTTGTAAGTGATGATGCTTTATTGGATATTGTACAACGACGAGTGATTATTATGCAGCAAGAAGGTAACACATGATGATGGCTAACTATCACCCCTTGAATGTTGCGTACGTATCCATTCCCACTTTCGGCTTTGGCATTTGGGGAGCCTCTTTATGATCGAGACGAACCTTGACGTTCTATATCCAATAGGACCACTCGACTACACCAATGACGAAGCAGCATGGCGTATCCAGATTATGGAATCGACGACCCAAGTTCAAGATTGTATGGAGAACCTCATGTCAGCCCTTGATGCGAGAGCATCTCTCCTTGTCGCTTGCAACCAACTGAATGCTGCCCTTCAAGATGCGCTCGCCATGATCTCGATTGCACCGTGGTCAGTGACTGGATACCTGACAGCCGGCCATGTCTATTCCCTTCAAGACCAACACGCTTCAGCTTTGAGGACGTATCAACAGATGCTGCAAGATGTACCCGATTGTCATCCAAGATACCACGAGTTTGTCAAAGCCAAGGCAACCGAATACGAGCTTTGGAGCAAGCGTGTGGACTTTGTGAGCAGGTTGCCCATTGATCTGGTGGTGTCCAATCTTATTCCAAGGATTTTGGATGATCAGCCTATGCTGGAGATTGGGAAACAAAAAGGATACCTTGATGTGTGTCGTACCTGGCGACAAAGGATCGCATTGGCAGGTGGAATACCTTTTCATATTGGGCCTGAGGACTTATCAGTGGATGAATATCATCGATTATCGGATATTGCGCCTTATCTCCAATGGCTCTCTGTATCACAAGAAGGACAGCATGAAATCATACCCAAGTTGGCCCACTATGCACAATTTACATCATTGCAGCGATTGGATGTGAAAGGTAATAGGCTATACGAGAAGAGCAGCAGGCGCGTGGTATTGATGACAACAACCTTACACATAGAATCTGTGACACGCACATCCGATCAATTACTGCCTGCATTACGTGCATGGAGCAACACCTTACGACATCTCAATCTGGAATACCAACGCAATGAAATACCCACACACCGATACCGACTTTGTGATATCCTGGATGCATGTGCCAACCTTACTTCCATCAGCATGCGGTGTAACGATACAAATCTCCCATTTTTATTCACTATGCACTATCCCAAGATAATCAAGCTGGATCTGTGGGTAACCCAATTCAGATTCAACAAGGCCCGGATTGCACCTTTACTCAAACCATTCCCTCGTTTGAGATCCCTACGACTACGTCCCAGTCCTGGATCGGATATTTTCCCAGCCATCCAACGATATTGTCCTCGGTTACAACAACTCTTTGCCGATTGTGTATGTCTTCATCTGCCTGATCTTCCAAAGGATCAAGGGAAAGGATTACGCGTTCTTTGTGTGGCTCAAGGGATTGGTCATGCCAAATTCAATGAGGATGCCTTGCTACGATTTATGATGCAGCATAGCGATACCTTGGAGACCTTCATCACTGGATCGGATGGATTGGATTTCATGGCAAGGAGATTGCTGGATGCTCAAACAACTACGACATTCAATCGGCTTTTGCATATACGAATTCCGTTTATCATACGATCATCCAATCTCAATCCTTTTCTCATTTGGATGGTACAGCATGCACCGAATTTGGAATCGATCGACACCTTATGGAGCAGTGAGCAACAACCGGTCATCGAAGCGTTATTGGAACATCCACGTTTCAGGCATATCGGGTTTCGATTGCCATCATGGTCCGAGCATATCAAGAAACAATTCATCATGCATCATTTGTCGCTTGGAGATCGATCCAACCTGCAAGAAATGACAATCCACTTTGAGGGCTCTTCTGGATCGGATTCTTGGCTTTACAAGGTGCCTCAGCTGACACAGTTGAAAGCGTTTGAATTACATTTTGATCGTCCTATTACGATACACAAAGCCATCCCTTTGATTCTCAAGCTTGCTGAAGCATGTATTTCTTTGGAGCGCCTCACATTGGCTTGCGATCGATGGACTATCGGTTACGACCTCATTGGCAAGATAAAGCTTCATCCAAATTTGAGACGCCTTGTAATTGATGCAGAAGCATTGGAAGGTCATCCATCCGCCATTGGCAGCAACTTTGACGGACTTGAGTCTTTACATCTTCGACTTTATGAATTCAATTGGGAGGACATGGACATTTTAAGGAAGAGAAGGTATGCATTAACGTGTGAAAAGAGAAAGTATAGAAACTTTTCTGGTTGATCAATAAACCCCATTATTATCCTCATCTTTCATTTTATCCCAATGCTCTATGTGCTGCTGGGTGATTGAAAAGTAAAAGACTAGCTTGATTTTATTGCATGATACACGCATTTTTCTAATCTATTGTCCTTCCCTATTTCATCCCTCCCATATAAACGAACCATACCACCAGCATTCCTCTTCAATAAAGTCGTACGATTTCCATCATCCAATCCTGCGGTTGTATAGCGTAAAATGTACAAGGGTAATGAGGGCCATCCTTAATCATCCACCATCGTGATCCATCCAAGGCCACAATAATCATAGCCAACCCTGTACTTTGTTCTTGATGCTATCCATCCCGTCATTGTGTCGGATCGTCTTGATCATCCTTCAAGGGCCAACCATCATACAAACATCCTGAGTAATATCTTGTATCCCGTAGTGAATGCCGATCGATTGAATTCTTGGCCGTTGTGGCATGGCCACCCATGCCGCATGATCCATGCCATTCCTATCCAACCTTCACCATGGTAAACATGACTCCTTTACCCATGCAAACACTTGTATCCCTCCTCACCTTAATGAACCAGGTGCATCGTATTGCTTCATAAAGAGAGTATGCCACCGTTGTAAAGCTGCTATATAGCATTGCCACTATGCTATAGTATCACGACGAGAAAGCATCACACGCACCACCCGCTTGTGGGACCTGGTGGGAAGAGGCGACAGCATTGGCAGGGACCCCATGGTCATGGAGCTCGTTGCGGAATTGTCACAGCCGAGGCTTAATGGTGCACAGTATTCTCTTGGTCATCTTGAAAGTGGTTGTAATGGGATGTAGTTGGGAGTGCCATTGTCCAGTTACAAGGGAACGGAAGACTTGTAGATTTGAAAGGACAGCTCATCTTTATTTTCACCGACACATCGGTTTCTGTGAGTGATGACTACACGTGATCATACTTTTTGCATCTAACACATACATAACAATCGCGTCTATGACTTTTTCTTGTAACGTGGATACGCTAATGACCATAAGCCTTCTTTAGCCTCCTGAATGTAAGAGTAGACTCCTCTAAATTCCACAGGCGGGTGATGGACGACTCCCGTTTGCACGCTTTGTACGTTGTCCCAATTAATGTATTTGAGGAAGCCATTTATGCCATCTGGTACGGTACTTTGATAGAGCCACATGGAAGGGCCGTCTTGTCTAAACACTTTTTTAAGTTCTCGACCTGGACGTGCAGGATTGAGGATGGATTCGAAGCAACGACGCATCTATTGATATTCGATCACCTGAGTCCCACTAGCTAATGTAGCGCTGATATGGATAGAAAAAAAGTCTTACCAAAACATAGGCCAATACAATAAGTGGTTTTGGCACCAACTCATGCTTTTCCAATTCGACCATACCACTTTTGCAAAACACATGATGGATGACTTCGCCGATGGCTTCACTCTCCAGGAACCCACCTTTAGAGAGATACCCTCGACGTGCGAATCTATCATGGTGATGTCGTCCCAATACGTTATATAACCCGCTCGCACTTCCTTGGAATGTCTATTTCATACGTACCTATTATCATGGAGGAGGTAACGACAATGATGCAAGTGCTCTTCTTCCGCCCGGCGGTCATAGATGACTTCCTTATCAACTTTGCGACTTTGAGAAAGCAAGCTTCGTGTTCTGTAATACATGTCTTTCCGTATATCATTTAGGGTCATCTCAAACTACATCACCCAGCATAATGTCAACAACCCAGGCAGCGTGTGGTATACATTGGTTTCACTTGCCTGAAGGGATAATGGATATTTCAATGTCTCTTGTGGATCCAAAAGCTGTCCTTTCACGCGAGCATACACCTCATGAGCAGCTTGCTCATAGCAATCGGGAAACGCATTCTCTGTGCATATATAGTGTTGGATGGCCTTATCAAAAACAGGGCCCACTAGGATTTGCCGCTCACTCCTAAAAAAAATAAACCTGTAAGCAACCAAGAAACGGATGCTTGTTACCATAGCAATGGATATATACCTCTCCAATCGCTTGCCGTGGTTAGCGATATAGTCGTTAACAAGACCATCTACCGACTGCTCGTCTACAAAGTACCTGTGAGTGGATATGGGTTGCAGATTTGGGTGTTACATGATACATTACAATCCGACTTTGTTGGTTGCGTCTGATCAGAGGAGGCGCTTTGGGCAGTATTCGTAGACATATAGAAGGCCATACAACCACCTTGTTGTTGACGGCATCTCATCCGATATTGAAAGCTCATTCCACGAGCAACTCTGTGTAGAGGATGTTATTTTGTTGAACATTCCATCTCGAGATGATACCCTATTACCTGCCATAGTATCGTTGAAACATGATAAGGAAGGAAAGAACTTTGACACATGGACAAAGATTGCTGTGCGTAGTTTTTTTTTATATCGATTGCTGAGAAACAATTGAGGGATGCAGGATACACAACTCGTCCCATTGCATCATCACAAAACGACACTCATCAGACAACCTCACCACCATTTCATCCATCTCTTGGCATCCTTTGTGATTCGTTAATCCGATGTAGGTCCATGAATATAGCTTGTGACCATGACGATTGCTGCTACATGGGGTGGGATTGAGAACACTGCATCTTGGTAGGCGTTGCCGTATATAGAGATATGCATGAGAACAAAGAAATCGCTACTGTCACACAATGATGATGTGTGCGGAAGGTTCCGAGTGCCTGCCAACCCCTTCCACCGCATACAGCATGCATGCAGCATGTTCCCAGATGTTCTCATTTACAAGTCTATTTGTTTTTCGTGTATACGCGACACAAGATGAGTGCTCGCAAACTTTGAAGTAATAGCCCCTTCTCTCCCATTCACCTTTATTGCCCAATCCATTGCATATGAACGATTCGCCTACTCCAGCCCATCATCTCCATCCTTCAACTTTCTTGATCCGAGGGGATTTGGATGAGAACGCTCAAACAAAGAAATATCATCCAATATTAGCAAAATGTACTAATTTCCACTCCTCCCATTCAACTCCTAGCTTCTTGTCCTTCCTCCCACTCTCAACTGTTGCCTCATTCAAGTACAACCACCAGCTACGAACGATTGTCCTGCTTCAACCCATCCATGTCAACCTTACAATTATCTTGATCCGATTGTCTTTGACTCAATGGCAAGTTCATGGCTTGTACGCACCCCACTGCAACACCCACGTTTCTTGACACGTCACCTTCTCTTGTACACTCCTCTACCACGATAACCCCGTAACAGCGTTCATTCCAGCAGTTGCTACTAGCAAGGTCTTCACTCCATTGTCTCAAGCAACATGCTTTACTTGCAGCAGCCTGCCTTGCAGTCTTTTGTTATGTGGATAGCAGATAGCCATCATATAGAAGCAGCTTTATTTACGTGTATCAACTTGTTTTCAATACATACGAATTTCTATGGATATGGATTTGAATATCGTTTTCATCATGAGATAGGAGGGAGGAATTGCATGCACATGCATCTAAAAAGACACGCTGGAAGAGATCAACAGCTGTAGAGAGGTATCTATTTACTGCGTCATAGTGACGAAGGAAAAGCAAGAAGGGGGTGATGGAGAGTATGCTTTCCGATAAGCTGTGGAGGTCTCTGTAACAATAGCAAGAATATGTGCTCAATAAAAGGATCTACGTTACATCGTCATCCAGCCTATTACCAATGCATCCCATAATTCCATTCATATGTGAGAGACAGGCCTGTCTCTTGGTGCTGTACTAATCCGGTTTATTTTAAAAGTGAAAATCCATTGCACACTATTAATCATGGTCATCATCATCGATGGATAAAAACAGCCTGCTCATTGGCATTGAAGCTACATCACGTAAACCAGGCAGGGTCCATGTGTAGTTTATTGGTAACCTGGAGCTGGTTTGCATTGGATATTGTAAAGGGGACTTCGAACTTCGCCGGCAGCGTTATCGCTATCGTCCAGTCTGCAGTCCATTAGCATCAACTTGCCATCCTCGCAGCTATAGTGGAAATCGGTGCCTTGGAGATACGCGTACGAATCAATGTGCTTTGGGTCACATTTATTGGACCTATTTAGCTTGGTTTTCGTTTCATGCCGGTAACCACACGAGTAGTGAATATCATTGCCTTTGGGTCCATCACGATAGAGGGCGTAGTAGCCATACTCGTTTCCGAACTCCTTGCATTTAGCTTCACCTTCTTGTTTGGATTTAACTAGAAAAACATCACCAGCGGCAGCAGGTGGGATCATCCATGCTGCCATCATGATCGCAATCAGGGAGAGCAATGATGGCGTATAATATCCTTGACGAAGAAGCTTCATTATGACCAGAAAAAAGGATAAGGTTACATGCATCGTCATTATCCGATAATGGCTGTATATATATCTTTGAAAACAATGTCACATCCCTAGTGATACGTACTATGCGTACGTATGTATGCAGTTACGCCTGATAATCACTTACGCCATCAAAAGGCAACATCATCCAACAAGCCAAGATTTTTGTGTGTTGTTATTATTGTACGATTCACTCAGCCAGATTTCTTTATTAAAGAACCTTTCATTGGAATGAAAATCTGGTCTCTATACCGTGGACATTATTAGTGTAGTAAAACAGGTGGATGCATGCAGACAATGCATCACGCATCTTTAGTTGCTTATCGTGTACCCCTTTGTCTCCGCAAATACGAAATCCTCTAGGATCACGCCACCACTTCTATATTGCATAAGATAAACTAAGGGTAACGTTTGAATGCCCATCTATGCCCACCACACTTCAATCCAGCACATGGAAGGTATCATTTCATCTTGCGTGAGTGATGAATGAAAGCAAATGAGAATTCCATGATTGAAAGAGTCCTTGGATAAGCTATCCACGGACCAGCCAATACTTTATATATAAATGATTGGGTTCTATGACTTTTCCTCGTAATCTGGATATGATGACCATATGGCTTCTTTAGCCTCCTGAATGTAAGAGTAGACTCCTCTAAATTCCACAGGCGGTTGATTAACGACTCCCACTTGCACGTTTTCTACGTCGTCCCAATCAATATCCTGGATGAATTCACGAAAGCCATCTGGTACAGTATCGCGATAGAGCCACATGGAATAGTTCTCTTGCTTAAACATCTCTCTGTGATCTCCATGTTCCGGATTGAGGATGGATTCGAAACAATGACGCATCTATTGATTGACATTGAGTCCCACTAGATACAGCGCTGAGATGGATAGGCAAATGTCTTACCAAAACATAGGCCAAAGCAATAAGCGGTTTGGGTACCAGCGCATGTTTTTCCAATTTGACCATACCACTTTTGCAAAACACATGATGGATGACTTCGCCGATGGCTTCACTCTCCAAGCGTCCACCTGTACAGAGGTATCCTCGACGTGCAAATCTATCATGGTGATATTGTGTCAATACGTCATATCCCCCCTCCCACTTCTTGAATGTCTCTCTCATACGTACCTATCATCTTCGAGGAGATAACGACAATGATTCAAGTGCTCTTCTTCCATCCGGGGGTCAAAGTTGTCTATATCATCGACTTTACGAGGTCTACAAAGCAATCCCAGTGTGCTGTAATACATGTCGTACTGTATATCCTTTAATGTCATCTCGAACTACATAATGTAGCATAATGTCAACAACTCAGCCAGAGGGGAGTACATCATTGGATGGCACTTGCCTGACGGGATAATGGATATTTCAAAGTGTCTTGTGGATTCAAAAGTTGTCCTTCCACACGAGCATACACCCAACGAGCAGCTTGCTCATAGGAGTCGGGAAACGCATCCTCTGTGCATATGTATTGTTGAATAGCCTTATCAAAAACAGGGTCCACTAGGATGTGCCGCTGAACCCTGAAAAGTGAACCTTTGAGTTAAGTAACAAAGCAACGGCTGCTTGTCACCATAGCAACCTAGATTACCTGCTTGATTCCCTGCAGAATTCAGCCACTTGATGTTTAGTGTACAAATTTTCCAATCTCGACTCTACAAAGTACCCTGTGAGCGGATATGGGTTGCAAAGTTGATATTACATGATACACTACCATACGGTTTTGTTGGTCCTGTCTCATCAGAGGAGGCGCTTTGGGCAGTATTCGTAGACATGTAGAAGGCCATACAACCACCTTGTTGACGGCATCTCATCCGATATTGAAAGCTCATTCCACGAGTAACTCTGTGTAGAGGATGTTATTTTGTTGAACATTTCATCTCGAGATGCCACCCTATTACCTGCCATAGTATCGTTGAAACATATGATAAGGAAGAAAAGAAGGTTGACACATGGACAAGGTTGTTGTGCGTGCGTTTTTATATCGATTGCTGAGAAACAATTCAGGGATGCAGACAACAGGATCCACGACGCGTCCCATTGCAGCATCAAAAAAGGCGCTCAGACAACCCCACTACCACTTTATCCATCTCTCGGCATCCTTATGATGAGATAGTCCGATATAAGCCCAGCGAGATGGCTTTTGATTATGATGATTGCTGTTAAATATGGGGAGGAGATTGAGAAGACAACATCCTGGTAGGCATTGCCGTAAATAGGGATAGGCATGAGAACAAAGAAATCACCTTGTCACACAAAGATGATGTTTACGGAACGTTCCGAATGCATGCCAGCTCGCTCCACTGCATACAACATGTTCCCAGATGTTCTCATTTACAAGTCTATTTGTATTTGTGTATGTACGTGATACAAGATGAATGCTTGCAAACTTTGAACTAATAGCCCATTCCTCCCACCACCGCTCCAGCCCTTCAACTTTTTTTTATCCGAAGGGATTTGACTGAGCAACGCTCAAACAAAGATGCATCATCCCAGCATCAGAAAAATCATTTCCAGGTCTTGTCTCTTCCTCCCATTCCCAACCGTTGCCTCATTCAAGCACAACTACCGCCTGCAAACGATTGTCCTGCTTCAACCCACCATGTCAATCCTACGATTGTCTTGATTCGAATGTCTTTGACTGAATGGCAACTTCATGACGTGTACGCACTCTTCTACAGCACCCGCGTTTCTTGACACTTCACCTTCTCTTGTACACTTCTCTACCACGATAAGCCGTAACAACGTTCATTTCCAGCAGTTCCTACTAGCAAGGTCTTCACTCTATTGTCTCAAGTTACTTGCCACACTCTGCCCTGCGACCTTTTTTTACGTGTGAGAGCAGATGGCCATTATGTAGAAGCAGCTTTATTTACGTGTAACAACTTGTTTCAATACATACGACTTCTTGTGTATATGAATATTGATTTGGTATATGGGATGGAAGGAAATGGGTATATACAACGCGTGGTGAAAGAGTGCATCCATGGTCTACTTGACCATCATGCCTGATGCTGCTGTCATTCTAACGATTGGTGCATCCAACTCCATGGCAGCTACACAACCATCACCCCACATTGCAAAATACAGTCTTCTCTTGGATCATCCCCCTGCTGCTATGCTGCATAAGATAAATCACCGTAACATTTGAATGACCCCCTATGCCCACGACACTATTTCATCCTGCAGATGAAAGGTATCATTTATCCTATGTTCGTGGGTGGTGAATGATGGAGATCTTGCCACATAATGGTTTCGCAATGATTAAAGCATCCCTTTGATATTCACCTACAAAGCTAAAGACGCCCCATGTGTAAAGCCAACCATAGTCAAATACCTTCAATCAACTTTACGCATGTGTTTGATTGCTCACATATGCACCCCTTTTCCCGCTTTGCATGAAAGTGTTATTACTATTTCCAATAGGCTCGTTGGTGGTTGCACAGGATTGCCAGATTGAAAAATTAGCATCCTGTAAACCGCAAGACTATGATGGCTGCAACGTCGAGATGTTTACAGTACAACCACAGTGCCTGAAGACAACCTTAAAGGATGCAAGTGTGGGTTGGTGGATTCACCAATTATCATGTGCTTACCATCCTCTCTCTTATCTCTCTACAGCTTGGTACTTTGCACTCCCCTGTTTAGCTAGCGGGCAAATAACAGATCCTGGCATATGCAATAAAGCTGGTGACAAAGAAGCTGATTGTGTAGCATCCAAATGCACTTGGATTTCACGCCAGGATAAAAGTAACTTTAAATAGACACCATGTTGACCTGGATACTAAAGGATGGGTTGCTGTTTTTAGTCACCGCTCTGGGCAATATAGCGAATGCTGTTAATGAATAATGATGTTGCGCGTCTCGGTCAAGAAATTACGCTCCACCAGCAAGGTAGCTGTGTCCCTCAGCCTGCATGTGATATCTTCAACTATGACAAACAGCGTTGTGCAAGTCTTTTGCATTGCCAATGGCAACCAGGAGGTATGGATGATTGCCTACAAGGCCACTTGATGTATACTTACCAGGTTTTTTTCATGTAGTTGGCTGTCGACCTACTAGCTAATACTCTATATGATCGCGGACTCCTTACAAATTGTTTCTGATGTAATTGAAGTAGCTTTCTTTAATCAAATGACTACTTAATTTCACTACTACTACATTGCACGTGATATGCTTACACTAAGAACCAACAAAAAGCCTATATGTCATATGATGAACGCGGTGGTCAATCCTGTGTATGCGGTGTTTAGCGTGAATATCAAGGATGCTTAAAAGGAAAACTACTTTGAAAACAACAAGGATGAGTGTTTCCTCAACAAAAGTCAAACATATGGGCAATAGGGGTGTGCAAAAGAGAGGGTCACCTGACCAAGGAGTAGTGCATGTCACCTGATTGAAGAATGATGCTCAGTGAATCAAACGCAGTCAATACACAAAATAATTTCCGCTCGTTTGCCTCCTCTCTTTTTCTACACAAACACTTTCACACACACACTATACAAGTACACTTATGAGGTATATACACAACAGCATCTTTATGTAACGACACGCACGCTCACTCTTTTATACATAGCACACCACCAGGGTTCAATAATCCAAATATTGCAGGACGAAAGATTGCCACGCCTCGACGACGGTTGAATCGCGCGTCTTCCGATATGGGTGGTCAAGGAGCGCCCATGCCCAACTTTACGTTTCAACCACCTGGAGGTGTTGCACCTTCGTTTGGTGGGGGAGCATCTGGTACTAGTGGTACTCCTCAGCCTTCATTTTCAGGCTTTAATCGGTCTGCTTCTGCAGGCAGCGCAGGATTTCAATTTAGTGCTCCATCTCAAGCGACGCCAAGTCAACAGCAGCCTTTTGTATTTGGATCTCAAGCAAGTGGAGTACAGCAGCAGTCGAATGCACCGTTTCAATTTGGTAGTGGAGGATCGCAGCCTTCATCACCTTCGTCCTTTTCTTTTGGTTCAAATACTGCAGCACCAACACCTGCCTTTGGAGCTGCAGCACCAACAACTACTACGACTTCTGCAACGCCTAGTTTTGGAACGTCAGCACCAGCAACGAGTTCTACTTCAGCAGCCCCTTCATCACCAGCACAACAACCTTTCAAGTTTGGTTCACCCACATCATCACCTTTTGGTGCAAGTGCAACAAGTACAACATCAACAACATCACCCTTTGGTTCACCTTCCTTGACACCGGCAGCACCAGCTAATGCTACTACACCATCCACTCCACCTGCATTAGGAGCATTTGGTTCTTCATTATCGAGCACAAGTAGCACCACATCACCCACGGCCAGCACATTTACATTTGGTGCATCAGCACAACAACCACCATCATCACCCAAGGTTGCAGGAGGATTCACATTTGGTGCTGGTGCAACACCAATCACCACGACAGGAGATAGTACCATGGCAACAGATACTAGTTTGGCCCAGCCATTCTCGATTGGTAGCACGACAACCTCAGCAACAACATCACCTAGCACAATGATCAAAACACCATCCTTCAACTTTGGTAGTACTGCTGCTACAACAGAAAAACCAGCTGCTACGACCACCACGACAAAGTCCACTACTGACAAGCCTGCTGCCGCTGACAAGCCTGCATTTTCATTTGGATCAACATCACCCAAACAAGGTCCTTCGCCTTTTGCATTGACATCAACTACTACAACCACTTCTTCTGAAAAATCAGCTCCTGCTATGACAACAGCTACGACAACAACAACATCATCATCAACAAAAGCAGCACCAACATTTAACTTTGGAGCTGCAGCAACAACAACCGACAAGCCTGCATCTTCTTCTCCTACTTCTACTACCACCAAGCCTGCATTTTCATTTGGAACTCCAGCATCAACTACAAGCACTACAGCTGAAAAGCCACCAGTAGCCCCCAAAATGCCAACATTTTCATTTGGATCAGCATCAGGAGGAGAAAAAGGTAATTTGCAAGGACTTTGTATTGGGTATCATGTATTGATGCATGGGTTGATATAGATGGATCCAGTGAGACAACATCAACTTCAAAGGGTAAGAGGAAGGGAGTTTGTGTTTTTATTACTTTGGATGACTTATCTATGGTGATTAGAGGAAACAACAGCGGCTCCCGTGACAACAGGATCAAAGCGCAAGACATTGGATACAGCTGCTGCTGAAAGTGCACGCCACAAGTTACGCCATGGCAACTCGCCTTTGTCCCAATCATGGAATGCAGATGACGAGGAACAACCAGCTGCCAAGCGTGCTACTACTGGATTGAATGATGCATCCAATCGATTACAACCACCATCATCATCGTCTACTGAAGACAAGGGCAAGGATAAGGGATCGAGTGATACGGCTACGACGACAACAACATCTACTGCTGCTGCTACTGCCGGCACATCCTCTACAGAATCTGATGGCAAGAAGCGACCCTTGGAAGGTGCTGATAATACTGGTACACAAGCCAAAAAGGTGACCTTTAGCGTTGGTGAAAGCAGCAGCAGTACTAGCAGCAAAAAACCTTTGTTCACGTTTGGTGCCAAAGAACAACAACAGGATGGAGACAAGAAGGCGACTGAAAAGAAAAAGGATGAAAAGGAGGGTGCCACTACAACAACAACAACAACAACAACAACAAAGGAAGGAGACAAAGAAAACAAGCCAGTGAATCCATTCAAGCCTCTTGAATCAACTCCTATCGAGATACCCAGTTCGCAAGCATCTTCTTCTTCCTCCACTGCTCCTAAATCACAATCTACCTCATCGGATGTATTGTAAGTTTATATTTGTTTCCTTTTTGTTTGTGTTCATTATTCACTCACCCATGTTGCTAGTGGCAAGCCAACCCCTACGGATGCTGAACAAACCATGATTGAATCCAAGATCACTCATCCAGATGGCATTGAGAAGCGTACACGTTATCGAGAATTACCGGCTGCAGCACAAACCGAGTTGGATAATTTATGGTGGTTTATTGATCAACAAGTGCGTATGGCCAAAGAAATTGAGACACGGCAATTGGCTTCCAATGGGGAATTGATCCGAGATTTGAGTCAGTCCGTGCATCGCATGTCCAAAGATTTGACTCTGCTCAAGGAACAACATCATATCACAGCTCAATCTATTGCGACTTTGACTGAATCCACTGAATACCAGGTACAAAATGCATCTGTTGCCAAAGCCTACTCGGATCATCAGAACCAAGGTCGACGTATGGAAGGAGGCACAACAATTCATCGACGCTACTTTTTTGACTTGGTCAAGAGCTTGAATGCAAAGTGTACAGAATATCGGAATGCGATCAATGACATTGAGGATCGAATGCGTGAACTGGATCAAGTGGTTGTCCAATCACCTGCAGGATTGGCGGATATTCTCAGGACTCAAAATGAAACATTGATTGCTTTAGCAGCACAAGTAGCTGATTTACATCAACAAACTGAAAAATTGAAAGCATAATAAAATTGGGTATCTTCATACGTATAGCATCATCATCGGAGAGAAAGGGGCAACGAATGTGGGGGAGGAACATATGACACCGGCTAAATCAGAGATGGCTGTTTGTCATCCCGTTTTTTTATAAAGGGATTGGTGTAACCCTATTCAAGCATGATTGGGATTATTCAGCTGGATAAATTGATTATCATTCACCGCCAAACACGCGTTCATTGAGTATCAAACGTGTCATTCATTCAATCCAACATGTAAAAGTGAGAGAGTAAAGATAGATGTAAAGTAAAAGAAAGAGAGAATCTAATCTCCTCTGCTATGACGGCAACGACTACCCCACATGCAATTTACATGTGAGCCTAGCATGGGCAATTCGATTGTGTCAGCGTCGCCGCTCATCCCATGTGAAAGTAGGTTGAGTTACACGAGCTATCCAAATATATTTCATTACACATCACGATTCTTGTTTACCCCACGTTTCTTTTCCTCCTCCTCCTCCTTCTTTTTATTCATTATACATTATGGCAAACCAAGATATTCGTTATGATGGCAAAGTGGCCATTGTCACTGGTGCTGGTGGAGGTAATGTATTAGGATGACGAGTCATTTACAATAACAACAAGGAAACTAAAGAATACACGTCTTTTTTCTTCTAGGTATCGGTCGTGCCTATGCTCACTTTTTCAGCTCTCGAGGTGCTGCAGTAGTCGTCAACGACTTGGGTGTCTCTCACACTGGCGATGGAAGCTCTTCCAAGGCTGCCGATGTCGTTGTCGAGGAGATTCGCAAGGCTGGTGGCAAGGCTGTTGCTAACTACGATTCTGTCACCGATGGACACAAGATTGTCGACACTGCCATGAAGGCCTTCGGTCGTGTGGATATCTTGATCAACAATGCCGGCATTCTTCGTGACAAGTCCTTCGCTCGCATGACCGACCAAGATTGGGACTTGATTATGGCTGTTCACGTCCAAGGTTCCTACGCCATGACCAAGGCTGCTTTCCCTATCATGAGAGAACAAAAGTATGGCCGTATTATCATGACCGCTTCTGCTGCTGGTCTCTATGGTAACTTTGGTCAAGCCAACTACAGTGCAGGTAAAGTCAATGAAATGAATGGCATGGGCAGGCAATAATCACATGGTTCTTAATCATGATTTTCCCACATATCGATAGCCAAGCTTGCCCTTGCCAGTTTCAGCAACTCGTTGGCCCGTGAAGGTGCAAAGTACAACATTCACAGCAACACCATTGCCCCCATGGCTGCTTCCAGAATGTAAGTCATCATCCTATTCATGCATGCATATCGAATCGACCAATTCACATGACAATCCCCGGATGTAGGACCGAGACTATTATGCCTCCCGAGGTTCTTGCCTCTCTCAAGCCCGATTACGTTTGCCCCGTTGTTGGTTACTTGTGCCATGAAAACACTGAAGAGACCGGTGGTATCTTTGAAGTCGGTGGTGGCTTTGTTGCAAAGTTGAGATGGGAACGTTCCCTTGGTAGCGTCTTCCGTGCTGATGAAACCTTTGATCCTTCTGCTGTCGCTGCTCGTTGGGATGAAATCACCAATTTCGACAAGGTCGAATACCCTGCTTCCATCACTGATACCGATTTCTTGGGCTTGCTTGAACGTGCAAAGGCTTCCGGTCCTAACCCCAAGGGTGAACCTCTTCGTTTCGATGGCCAGGTAAAAAGAAAAGGGTGTACTCTTTTTTATTTACACAAGGACTAAACACAATCATGATAGGTTGCCATTGTCACTGGTGCTGGTGGTGGTTTAGGCAAGGCTTATGCTTTGATGCTTGGCAAATTGGGTGCCTCTGTCGTTGTCAATGACTTGGGTGTGTCTCATACTGGTCAAGGCTCCAGCTCTCGTGCTGCTGATTTGGTGGTGGATGAAATCATCAAGGCTGGTGGTAAGGCCGTTGCCAACTATGACTCTGTTGAGGATGGTGACAAGGTTGTCGATACTGCTCTCAAGGCTTTCGGTCGTATTGATATCATTGTCAACAATGCTGGTATCTTGCGTGACAAGTCCTTCATCCGTATGAGCGATCAAGATTGGGATCTTGTGCAACGTGTCCATTTGCGTGGTACTTACAAGGGTAAGTCTATTGATAAATGATTCATGCAGTCATCCAACTTACACCTACATCCACTTTCTAGTCATCAAGGCTGCTTGGCCCCACATGGTGAAGCAAAAGTACGGTCGTATCATCAACACTGCTTCCGCTGTTGGCTTGTATGGCAACTTTGGCCAAACCAACTACTCTGCTGCCAAGTTGGGTATTGTCGGTCTCACCAAGACTTTGGCTCTTGAAGGTCAACGCAAGAACATCTTGTGCAATGTCATTGCTCCCAACGCTGGTACCCGTATGACTGCCACTATCATGCCTCCTGAAATGGTCGAAGCTTTCAAGCCTGAATATGTTGCTCCTCTCATTGGTTACTTGGCT
The DNA here is from genome assembly GCF_029851405.1 of Lichtheimia ornata. Taxonomy (NCBI): domain Eukaryota; kingdom Fungi; phylum Mucoromycota; class Mucoromycetes; order Mucorales; family Lichtheimiaceae; genus Lichtheimia; species Lichtheimia ornata. The sequence goes on along the minus strand of NW_026695415.1, from coordinate 71,353 downwards.
CATTCCGAGACTGAGGAAACTGGTAGCATCTTTGAAGTCGGCAGTGGTTGGATTGCCAAGGTTCGCTGGCAACGCACTGGTGGTGTTGGTTTCCCTGCCAACCGCCCTCTTTCTCCTGAACAAGTCGCTGCTGCTTGGTCCCGTATCTGTGATTTCGAAGATGGCCGTGCCACCAACCCTGAAACCACCCAAGACTCCTTCCAAGGCTTCATGGAGAACTTTTCCAATGTTGATGAAGAAGAGGAGGAATCCACTGGTAATGAAGTCTTGGATAAGGCCAAGAAGGTACAATTTGAGCCCCATGTCTTTACCTATGGCGAACGTGAAGTCATCTTGTATGCTTTGGGTGTCGGCTGCAAGCGTACCGATCTCAAGTTTGTCTATGAGAATGATGGTGACTTTTCTACTTTGCCTTCCTTTGGTGTCATTCCTTCCTTCTCTCTCATGAACGATTTGCCTTTTGGTGACATTTTGCCCAACTTCAACCCCGTAAGTATTTGGGATGGATATATGGATATGGATGTATTGACTAATGGCTGTTGGAATGTTTAGATGATGTTGTTGCACGGTGAGCAATATCTTGAACTTAAGAAGCCTATTCCTACCAGCGGCACATTGACTTCGGAGGCTCGTATTGTTGAGATCACTGACAAGGGCAAGGGTGCTTCTGTTGTATTGGGTGTTTCCAGCAAGGATGAATCTGGAGAAGTTGTCTTTGAGAACCAATTCACTTTGTTCATCCGTGGATCGGGTGACTTTGGTGGTCCCAAGAAGGGTGCTGATCGTGGCGCTGCTTCTGCTCCCAACACTCCTCCCAACCGTAAGCCTGATACTGTCATTCGTGAAAAGACCAGTGAGGATCAAGCTGCCCTTTACCGCTTGTCCGGTGATTACAACCCTCTTCACATTGATCCTCAAATGTCTGCTATTGGTGGATTTGATGTGCCTATTCTTCACGGCTTGTGCTCCTTTGGTATCTCTGCCAAGCATGTCCTCAAGGCTTTCGGTAACAATGATCCTGCTACTTTCAAGAGCATTAAGGCTCGTTTCGCCAAGCACGTTTTCCCTGGTGAGACTTTGGAGACTCAAATGTGGAAGGAAGGTGGCAAGGTCATTTTCCAAACCCGTGTCGTTGAACGTGACGAAATCGCCATCTCGGCTGCTGCTGTTGAGCTCAACTCGGCTCATGGTGATAGCAAGTTGTAAATTGTTTTTTATTCTTTCTTTTGTATTCCCCTTCATTCATTGTGTGTATGTCATGTTCAGCTTAATCTCTTTAAACAATGAAAAACCTTTGTTTCATATGATGATGTTTACGGATTATTCTATCGAAGGTTGCAAAATGGGAAAGAGAAAAGGAAGGCCATGTGGGATCAGGGATGGCTAAGATGGATGAGATAAGCTTTATGATGATCATGGTCGCCCATGCACTCTATATACACTGACAAATAGCTTCAGTGACATTTATAGCGATGCATCCTGGTTTAGATTTGTAAATTTAGATCCAGCTACATTGGGATCAATGGTCTTCATTGTCACTAAAACGGTACCGAGAAGATTTTATTTCAAAAATCGTAACCCATTGAAGGAAAATTCATTTTGGGAGGTGGAGCGAAAGGATCACGGCAACCTCCTGCATTGGGGCCGGTACACAATAGCAATTGCAGTTTCCCATTATCGCACTCATAGTAAACACTTGTAACCGGACCTTCCTTCTTGCCAAATGCGTTTGAGTCACATGGCTTGCTTCTGTTGAACTCGGATGGACGCTCCTTTGAATACGCGCAAGAGTAAAACACGTCATTGCCATCCTTATCCTTGTACAAAGGAATGACTCGTTCATAAGCTCCTTCATTGTTACCGCACACGGTTAAAGCCTCTTGCTTGGAATTGACAGTTTTCACGCTAACAGCAGCCACGGAGGGAAGTAGTATTGTAGATAAAAGCAGCATACAAAGACATAACAGCAGCTTGGGGAAACAGCGAGGGCGTTCTTGATGAATCATCATCATGTCGATAGTGAGGAGTAAGATGAATGTACTATAGCACACACATAGAACGTGAAATATTTATACTATACGCGTTGACGTTGTATGATGCTAAATGTTAAGATCCAAGATGCTCGTGGCGTAAAAGATAGGAGATGCATGAAACGATATTTTGGTATTAACCTCTTTTTAAGAAGTTGTCAAGGCTTTTAAGAAAGGTTGATGCACAATGTTTGTTTATAATAATAGAGGTCTTTACGAATCGTTCAACGATCAGCAACAATCGCCGGTCACAGAATGGACTTCTTTTGTTGACCCCCAAAGCATAATTATGCAGCATCATCAGCATTCTTTACGCCTACAACCTCCCTATTGTGCTGCATGGCCTGCATATGAGCTACACAAGTACAAAGTCGGGTGGAGGGCACACAGACACATGTATTAACAACATATAACGACATCATTCAAGCTGCTTATTTTCTCTTGCTGTGCCATGTTGTTCAGAGCCACGACCATGGTCTATATCTACAAGCAGTGCAAAGGTAAAGATGTATATTTCCAATCAGCATTTTAGCCATCATGCATGATGTTGTGCCTAACAAGTAACCATATGCAAGCTGGTTGCTGATCCAAAAGGTTCTTTCAAACCCCTGTGTGGTTAAGCATGACAAAATTGCGACCTCGACTGTTGCTGTTGAGCTCAACTACGTGGTTAGCCGGCGTCACGCAACACGTAGGTAACAAATTATTGACATGGTTATTGGGGATTTAATGAACTTGTCGCATAGGTGAGATCTTTTATAGACCAGCATACTCGCCACTGATCGTTATCTTCTAGCTGACGGATGAAAGGGAGTGTGCTGCTGTATTGAAGAAAAAGAAGGCGAAAAGTAAAACTGGATTCGCATGTAGCAAGACAACTGTGGTAGATTGGATCATTGTCATTATCCCTTGTTTGCATGTTTGAGGAACCATATTATATTAATCAGAAGTAAGGGATCAAGAGTAATACAGAACAAGGCTCATGATTGATCTTCTACTCTAAACGTTGACAACGTCCCATGCAGGTCGTACAGTTGATCGATGCTATTATATCGGGACGTCATGGTATCATTGGAGGTGGCGAATCTCCAAAGTACGTTGGGTCGCACACACTTGTTCACGTTTGCTTGTTGCACAAAGCTACCCACCAACCGATTCCAAAACGGCAATGTCCCGGCCTTGAACCCCACCCACCTTTTTCTTCCTCCTTCCTTTATTCTCAACATGACCGTGGCTAATGGTGTTCCTTTCAAGTATCAAGTTGAAGGTGCTACTGATGCACAACATGAGGCACTCAACACTTTGGCTCAAGAGCTGGAGGTGACTACCGGTCAGCTGCAACTGATTGTCAAGCAGTTTATGGAAGAGATGCGTAAAGGTCTTGATCATTATGGTGCTACTGGTAATAAAAAAAGACTACAAGACAATGCTTTTATTACAACGATACTAACACTATTCTTCTAGTGGCTATGATTCCAAGCTATGTCAGTGGACGGCCTACTGGTAACGAGACGGGTCAATATCTCGCTCTTGATTTGGGCGGTACCAATCTACGCGTGTGTCTTGTCGAGCTGCTTGGCCAAGGAGGACAACATAGGATTGAACAAGAAAAGTTTCGAATCAGCGATGAACTCAAAACAGGAGAAATGACGGATCTTTGCGACTTTATGGCTGAATCCATCGAGACCTTTATTCAACAACGTGAATCACTCAAGGATAAGCGTCTTGAACTTGGATACACTTTTTCATTCCCGGTGCTACAAACCGCCATCAATCGAGGTGTCCTCAAGCAGTGGACCAAGGGATTTTCTTGCAAGAATGCTGTGGATCGTGATGCTGCTCTCATGTTACAAGAAGCTTTAGATCGTCGTGGTGTGTCGGTTCACATTGCTGCTGTAAGTCTCGGGAAAGTGGGGGTGTGGACTTTTTACTATTTCCCATATATGGTCATCAGGTGCGTAACACAGCTATTCTTCCAATCCAGATTGTGAATGATACCGTTGGTACGTTGTTGGCACACGCATATCGTTATCCCGAGACTGCAATGGGTGTTATCATGGGAACTGGATCCAATGCCTGTAAGTATGGAAAAAAGGATCCCATATACTGGATCAGGTTTACTCATTTACATGTAGGTTATTATGAAAAAATTGACAAGATCAAGAAATGGGATGAGACATGCAAGGACACTGAAATGGTGGTCAATATGGAATGGGGAGCATTTGATTGTGAACGCCGTGTATTGCCAATGACTCCTTATGACAACAAGATCAATCGTGAATCTCGCAACGTCAACCAGCAATTCTTTGAAAAGATGGTAGCCGGCATGTACCTTGGAGAGATTAGTCGCAACGCCATGCTCATGTTGGTGGATCGCCTTTTACTCTTTAATGGTGAATCGTCACCCATCTTCAACACTCAATGGGCTTTTGATACCGCCTATGTATCCATGATTGAGGAAGATGACACTGAGGATCTGGTTCGTACCAAAGATATCCTGGAATCAACCATGAAAATCCCATCCACCACCTTGACGGATCGAAAGATGGTAAAATTGATTTGTGATTGGGTCGGCACACGAGCAGCACGGTTGGCAGCATGTGGTCTTAGTGGTGTTCTTTCACACATTGGCCGTATTGGACAAGACGTGGTCGTGGCTATTGATGGATCCTTGTTTGAGAAGTATCCCAACTATGAAACCAACATTCGGCAGGCGATGCAGGAATTATTTGGTCAAGAGGCGGTCAACAAGATTCGATTTGATTTGGCAAAGGATGGGTCTGGACTTGGTGCTGCCATCATTGCCATGGTGGCTGCCAACAATCAAAATGTATAGTCATCTTCTCCCTCCTCGCATACTTTAGCATATATCTTCCTCTTCCCCACTCGCTGTATTTCATTTCTTTTGTGTATACATTTCCCATCTTCGCTTTCTCCGAGCGGGTTATTCCTTAACATCCATATTTGGTTAATAGACTTTTTGACATGTAACCCATTCGCTGGGATTGTGTCCCGACTTTTCCCGTTTCTTTAGTGTCCCTTACATCTTGTGTAGAGCACTCAGACAGTTGCAGTGTTCCCGATTACGTGTGAAGCAGCTCACCCCTGCTGTTCTTAAATCCCATATGAGAATATACAGCATGTTAGCATCTAGCCACCAATAACTACGGGGATTAAGCTTGGGCATGATGTTCATTTATTATATGGGAAGGATTTCGGCAACTACGTTTGTATTGTAAACGAGGAGAGCTTTCTATCACTGATGCCGGTTGCAATATGAAAAGCACTTAAATCGCTCCTTCTCGTCTTTAATAAGGGGGCAATCATTGCAGTAGGGTACATCGGCCTTGACACCGTAAGCGGTAACAAAGACGTTCAAAACCAGTGCCGAAAAGATAATGGCTAGCAAAGGGATCTTGTGCATAGTTGGATAATCGAAAAAGTTATAAGCACCATGGATACATTATTTATATGGATTCCCTTTAAAAACGGATTGATGCACTACTGGTCAGGGGTCACGGAGGGCTCTCGGGATTTCAAGGTTAGTTCGGCATGACATACGGAAATCCGTTCACTGGGTGGTGCCCCTGAATGCAATGCTCACAGAGCATATTGAAATCCGGCATATTTGTGGATCCTTCATGTTGCATTTACATATGTAGCGTTCGACTGATGATCCATATTTGCATATTGCTATGGTATGGATGACAAGATGACGGGCCTACAAGACATGAAGCCTATCGGCGTCAATCACATAAAGATAGCCAAGAGCAAGTATGTACTTGTAAACACGTGAGGATGTCGACGATGATAACAAAACGAAGATGGGGTGCCTTATCCCTTGCATGATCTCCGATGAAGTTTATACGGCGGATGATGACATTAGTGCAATATCTTCAGCATACTATCCGTCTCAAAGAAAGGATCACTAGAAGCATTGTCAATTGGAAAAATGAATTTATTGTTCTGTGTTCAAGGTTTAAGAAGATCAAACAGCGGTGGTAGTGTATGTCGTGCATTTGATGACTACTTTTTCGATGCTGGCTAAAAGCGTATCCTGTGTATTCTGGCTCAACATGTTGGTGGAAACGTATAGCTGCTTTAAGGCAGGAAAATTTTGGAAGTGCAGAATGTCTTCTTCAGGTAGAGTCCTTGCGTGAATTCCTACATGCTTGAGATTTCTGAGGCGCTGCAATGGAGAAAGCGACCCTTCTTCCACCGAATACTCAAAGCAGCACAAATCGATAAATTCCAGGATATGACAATGTTGCGATAATGCATTCATAAACGGCAAAAAGCTGGCATCCATATCGAATTCCACATGTAGCGTGAGAGACTTGAGACGTGAGAGGTGGGCGACAGACAATAGCCAAGAGGCAAGAACAGGCACAGTGTCATCATTCGATGATGGTGGAGGAATGCTGTACAAGGATAAGGTTTCCAAGCTCGATGTCTTGCCGAGTTTAACATGATGCTGAAAAAACCGTTCCAATGCCTGATGATAATCGTCTTGAGCTGGTCGTGGAGATAGTGCAATTTGTAATCGCTTCAAATGACGCGATGATCGCAAGCAATCGAGTGTCTCAGAAAGAACACCGGAAGCTCTCAATCTGGCAAATTCCAAATTAGGCGAATTCGAAAGCATCCAACAAGAAAATCGAACGTCATAGCGCCTCCTGCTGTAGAGCCCGAATTGTATCAGTCGAGGAAAATGAACGGGTGTGTGATCCATATTACTCGGCATGCCACCATCAAATCTCCCCACAAAGTCGAAAAACTCAAGAGTGTCAGCATGCGAACGAACACCGGAGACCACATCATCCATATGAAACTTGACATTGGAACGAAGAATGATTGCGTTAGGATGGTCATTATCATGATGGTCACTTGGATAAGGAGGAGGCTCGGCAGGCGCATAGGGTGCACCATTGTATTCAATCCATTGTATTCGTGGGCAATATCGATGGATCAACGAAAGTGATCTTGTGCCTTTACCATGTGTTGCTCTGAGCTTGATCAATGAAGGGAAGGCTTTGAACATGGCTTCAAGATTCTCTTGAGAAAGGGTGGTCCGCTGGTTCCGTATCTCGAAATGGATCATCTTTGGGTATACATGATTGTTGACCAGGGATGCCGTATTCAATAAAACCTCGGAGCCGAGTCTGCTTGATACAAGGTTTGGACATGTTCCCATCAAATCTTCCAAATTGATTTCCATCTCGTATCGAGTATCCATATCCAAATGCGTCAATCCATGGCCGATCACTTGTATGATAGATAAAGGTCCAAAGTCGCGAGCATTTCTTTGCTTATCTATTGAAGCATTATTAGTGATCATTCTATCTTTATCCATATAGATTTTATTTTACTTGCCTTTGACGTAAAGCATTCTTACACTCCTAAAAGTCGCTTGTTCGAGGATATGACATGGATCATGATTGCTTTCTAGTTTCATGTAAAGTTTCTTGATGAATGGTGCAAAGCGGATCAATTCAGCATGCTGCACTTGATCAGCCACGTCCTTGTCAGCGTCATGTGGTGATCTCGTTGACAACCAAAAAGAAAGGCAATCGTATTGAAGAACCCGCTCTCGCCATATCCGGGAAACATACAAATAGGGACATGGTTTGGATGAATGCAACCGCTCGTCTCTCATCAATCTCGGTATGATATTGGTCGCCACGACTTCTTCAGGTAATAAGCTAACAGGATCCATCTTTTTGCTCAAATGCTCCTTGGCAACGCGTATTGATCTCTCCAGCTGTGGATCAGGAACGGCCATATTCTCAAGTCCTTTGGTGTATTCATTGATAGCTGCAAGCTGTCGTCCTTGTTGTATATAAACATCCCCAGCACACTGATAGCCGATAGCAGACGACGGGTCCAACGATTGAATGACGGCTGCGTCACGTAAAGCGGTGTCAAACGAAGCGACCAAGGCCAATTGTCGTGCACGATCCTCAAGCAAGCTGACTAGTTGGTCCATGTCGTTTGTGTCAAGACATTGCTGAATTCGACTTGTTGCTCTACTAATGACAGTGGCTGCATCACGATACGAGGCGGCAATGGGTGGAGGTTGAAGAAGGTCTTGCAAGTCTGATAGTGCTGATACGGTCATTGTGGAAGAGTATGGTTCGGCATGATGCGCTTTGACACCAACACCGCACTTTGATGCTACCACAGCCCATCCATCAGTGATTGATGCTTTATCCGCGCCAAGTAGTCATAGCTTATATTTGTACCTCCTATTCCCTGAGCGATTTTTTTCTTGATCAATTAAACTTTCTATACGCATGCTAAAATCGTGCACTGACGAAGCGATCGTTCATAGTTCATACAAAGCTTCCTATTATAAAATAATCAGCCGCGCATAAATGCTACACAAATAACATTGAGCCAATCTAAATGGGGTCGCAGCAGCGGTGGGGGCAATATGAAAAGTGCGTTGTTGTTAACTATATAGGCTGATCAACGTATTACTATGCGTAATGGATTTAAATCATTGACTGAGTAGTCAGCCACGAATAATCTATCCACAATTGAGGTATGCGCTGCAACCGCTTCACATGTTGGAAGAATCAAAGTTACACAATTCGGGTTACACCCGTCAGCAGGCTTGGGACAACGAGAACAAAAGTGTAAATACATTGCCCCCTTTTTCTTTCCTTTCATTCAACATGCAAGCGTTAGTGAAGGTATAATCCCACAATCCATCCGAGCATTGAAAATAAGCTAATGATATGCAAGGCATACAGCTCGCTGGCTGGCACGTCCAATGAGAAGATCGAGTTTAAACAGCAATGGACATTAGGAGAGATATTCAGGCATCCAGATATCCGCTTTTTGTATGTTCCTAGTGCCAACGAACAACGCAAGATGACCCTTTTTACTCCCTCGAAGCATCAACAGACCTCTTTTCTCGAGCAAAACTTTTATACATTATCGCATCTGTGGGATACCAAACCCGGCGAGAACCTGTGGGACGTGAGTGATTTCATTATTGATGAAGAAGGTATCACAGTCGAACCTATCCCTATGCGTCCTGAAAAACGAGAGACACTGCTTAGCTTGCTAAAAGCGAATCCTGGGTATTGGTGGATTGATGTGCTGTGCAGCAGATCGGATACGCCACCAGTGATCATGAGCGGGGTTTATAGGCGCTGCAAGAAATGCTTTGCCATGATTGATTGTCCAGCTGAAGATATCGAATACTTCACACCTGACAGGAAGAATCAATTGGATCATGCTCTTCATGGTGAGCAAGTGGAAAAGGAACCAGCAGTTACTACTAGTCAGCATCTCATAAAGGAAGCATGGCAACATGGACGCAATATTGATGCCAGTCGTTGGTTCAAGCGTGTATGGACCTTGCAAGAAGCGCTACTTCCCTCTTGTGTTGTATTACTTTCTGAAATATCTGACACCTATGATGATACAAGCACCGTGTTGCTGGAATCGCTCATTTATTATCATTTTCAAATGAGAAAACTACAACTGGGTAAGTATGGATATGCATTGATCAAACAGCATACTCATGTTGCTGGCTCGTCTCTTCAAGGTGATATGCTCTTGAATACGCCATTGGTTGTAAAGGATGAGGTGCGTTCGAATGCTAGTCTTGGAGGTCACCTGGAGCCCCTTGTCATATTCTTTAACCATCTCAGGTCATCGAAACGATCATGCTACCTGGCAGTAGACTACGTGTATGGTATCCTTGGTATTCTTGGTGTTGATGTTCCACGACAGGACAACCCTGATGTCGTATGGAAGCATTTTCTTGCATATCTCGACCATGTTGTCTATGAAACGTACGGAGGTAATGACATGAGTTTCCATGACTATTCAAAAATCGATGTCTCAGAGAAAGCTCGGCAATTCGTATTGTCTGAAGCAGACAATTTGGGTCAAGTATTTGATAATGTGCTACAAGTGAATCTTCATTGCCCGTGCATGGACTGCTCTGTCGTGAATCATCGGATATTAAACGCTTCAAAGCTACCACCATTACGATGAAAAAGCCAGCCCGTGGTTCAATGTTATGGGAGGAATGACTATACGTGAAAGCTCATAGTTTAATATTATCAAGGCACTTGATTATCACTGCTAAAATCTAGATAGACATCTATCATGTAATACACACTTCTTTTATGCTGGCCGAAAGCGTATCTTTTGTACTTTGGCTCACCGCGTTACCCGGCATATCAATTGACAGGCATTCCAAGACAGGGCAATTTTGCAATTGCAGAACATCATGTTCCGGTAGACTGTTGCAGTAAATGGCAATAGACTTGAGATGCTTGAGTCGTTGCAATGGAGAAAATACACCTTCCGCCACCAAGCCGTGATCGCATGTCACCTCAATTTCTTCCAACGCGGCACAATTTGTAGCCAATGCTTCCATAAACGATACAAAGCTCGCATCCATATCGAATTGGGTCATCAATGCAAATATTCTCAGGCGAGAGAGATGGGCGACAGGATATAACCATGATGGAATCACAGAGTCAGGAGATGACGATGATGATGGTAGAACATTGAATAAAGAAAGCCTTTCCAAATTCGACCTAGCTCCCAGATGAGCGTGATGTTGTAACAGCTTTTCCAATGCTTGGTGATAATTCTCGTCACATGAGTCTGGTTCGAAACGGAGTTCCAGGCGGTTCAAATGTTGCAAGGAGATTAAGCAATCCAGGGCTTTTGATTGAACGGCTGAAGCTATCAACCTGACATAACGTAGATTTGGCGCATTCGAGATCACCCAGGTAGAAAATCCAGCATGGTGGTGCTCAGTGGTATGGAGAGCCAGTTGAACCAATTGAGGAAATTGAATATCATTTTGGATCGATATAGCAACATCATCAGCCATCGATCTCACCATCAAGTTGAGTAGTTCGAGTTGTTCAGCATGAGCACGGACAAGTGACACCACATCCTCCATATAACATTGGCGACGAAATTGAAGGATCAATGCATGGCGAATACCATCGACGTGTCCAATAAGAGGGAGGAGGAAGCCACTTTGAAGATTAACCCATTGCAGCCGTGGACAATATTGGTGAATCAATGCAAGCGGCCTTGTATCAATAGCAGGTTTAGCGAGCAGTTTGGTCAGCGAAGGGAATGTCTTGTAGATGGCCTCTAGGCTTTCTTGAGGAAGCGTAACGTAGAGATTGCGTATCGCAAGATGGACCAATTTTGGATATACATGGTTGCATAAAGACGACGTATCCAAGGCAACACCGCCGCCAAGTGTGCATGATACCAAGTTTGGGCACATTTCCAAAATATCCTCAAATCTCATCGTCATCCCGTGCCATATGTCAATCTCCAAATGTGTCAACCCATTACCATTCATTCGTAAAGCAGAAAGTGGTCCTTGATCATGCCAATCAAATGCGTCACCTAATAATGGTACATGTTAATACGTCAAGATCTATTATATCAAACCAGGAGATGCCGCTTGCCTTTGATGTATAGCTTTCTTAAAGAGCAAAAGTTCGCTTGTGAAAGAATATGCCATGGTCCCTTTCCATGCTTCTGACCCACGTGCAACGATTCAATAAAAGGTGCAAAACGAATAACCTCAGCATGTTGTTGGATTTCATGTGCAACGTCGCTTTCTTTATTGCCGTTTGATATTTTGAAAGAAAGGCAATCGTATTGAAGGACTCGTTCTCGCCATACGCGGCACACATGCAAATAAGGACATGGTTTGGATGAATACAATGGCCCGTCTCCCATCACTCTCGGTATGATGTTGATCACCACCACTTCTTCAGGTAATAAGCTAACGAGATCCATCTTTTTGCTCAAATGCTTCTTGGCTACACGTATTGATCTCTCCAGCTGTGGATGAGGAACGGCCATATTCTCAAGTCCTTTAGTGTATTCATTGATGGCTGCAAGCTGTCGTCCTTGTTGCACATAAACATCCCCAGCACACTGGTAGCCGATAGCAGACGACGTGTCCAACGACTGAATGATGGCTGCGTCACGTAAAGCTGCGTCAAACGAAGCGCATAGTGCCAACGCTTTTGAACGGGTCTCCAGTAAGCTGACTAGTTGGTCCATGTCCTCCGTGTCATTGCATTGGTGAATTCGACTTGTTGCTTTGGTAATGACAGTGGGTGCATCACCATGCGAGGCGACAATGGTGGGCAGTTGGCCGAGCTCTTGCAAGTCTTGTATGGTCATTGTAGAGGAGAGAACTACCACTTTGCATGGAACGTTGTTCTTTTTTAACACCAATAGTCCGGATTGGTACCACATAAATAGGATCGACGAAATTAATGCAACTATCATACATAGCACTTGACGTAGCTTCATATCCTATACATGCAATAAACTTTATTCAACAAGACTAAGATCGATTCCACTACCCTAAACAGGAGAAAATGTATCCATGAATGCTACAATGCATTTATCCTTGTACCTCGGTTTCCTCCACAATTGATTGTCGTCTAGGTGACACCTTTAAGAATGGGAACACATCTTTCAATGATGAAGCCACACGCATGGATGGAGCATCATGAGTACAAAGCTCTATCGTTTGCAAGTGACGACATTGCAGTGAAGACCTGATACCATCCTTAAAGTTGTAACCTTCGAGCATCAAGTGTCTGAGGTTCGGGAACTGGGATAATTCGGCCAACGTTTCGTAAAATACCCAATTAGGATCACTGGAGATTAACTTGAAGCATTCTAATTGCGGTGATGTGGTTGCGAATGCGTTGATAAAACGAGCCAATGTGCGATCTGAAACACCAGAAATATTCAGCTTGAGAGTCTTGATGCAAGGCAATTGAGAGATTGAAAGCAAATCATCCACGATCTCTTCCCAGGATTCAGTAATGCAAAGCTCGAGTGTGGTCAAGGATGATGATTGAGCACCCAAGTCTCGATGATGGGCAGCCAAAGTTTGTAAAAGGGGCACGTGATCAGGATTCACCCGCACATTGAGCGTATGGAGTCGTTGGCGATGAATCAAGGCTTGAATAATGTTTTCATTGATGGCACTTGGATCCAGGTGAACCTCTTGGAGATTGGGTGCTCGAGTAATGATCCAATCCGTGATAGCGATATGATGGGGACTTTCCATGGGTATAGAATCGAATCGTACCAGCCGCTCAAAACAGATATCCGCATCCAATTGTAAACCCTCTGGCTGGGGACGAAGATCAAGCAAATGCAACCGGCATGCTACAAGTGTGCTGGCATGCGCATGTAAAATCGATGCAATATCCTTGGTACTGTACAACTCAAGCACATGAGATGTTTCTGTGATGGACAAATCGAGTACTTGAAGACCCACTTTGCTTCGATCCACGTAGGTTGTTGGTAAGATGGTCTCTGGACCCAGTGCCAAATAACGCAAGTAAGGACACCAAGGCACCGTCTCAACCAAAGTGCGGGATGATACGAATGAAGATAATGAAAGATCCTCGATATAGGGCAATCGTTCAAACATATCGATGATGCTTTGTGATGAATTGGTAAGCTCCACGTGAATCGCCAATGATCGTAACGATGACCACTGGTTCTTGTTCTCAAATGCAATATCCATCTTGGCTGCGCCCCGACAAGTGAACGATATCAATTTGGGACACGCTACTCTGATGCAATCCAAATCCAAAATAGAGTCACCCCTCCTTGACACAGCAGCTTCGATAACCAATTGCTCGAGTTTTCTACCATAGTAGCGGACCAATTTGGCTAATACATTTTTCAACTGTGGGCCGAGATCTAGGGACGATTCAACATCGATTAGTCCCATGCCATAAAACAAAACAAGTCTACATTTACCTTCGAGATATAAACGCTTAAGATTAGAAAAGGTTGCTTTCTTGAACAACCGCTTGTAATACATGACGCTGTACAGAAAATCCAGTGATTGGACATTGGACTCATAAGTGATCAAATCATTTCCATCGTCAAGACAGCTCGCGTCGGTGATTCTGAAATGCAATGGGACTAGCTGAAGAATCTTTTCATTCCATGTCTTTGATACATGCAAAAGAGGTGTGTTGGCACAATCGAAAGGCTCATCATTCACGACCATCCTTAAAATGTTGGCGACAGGTTCGAGCGGGAGCCGTTTGATAAAGTCGATAGTTTTGTCGCTTTGCTCTACCGATGCAGACTTTGTTTGAACAAGCCGCTGATAATCTGGATTGGATGTTGATACGGAAGCTAGCCCCTTGTTGTATACATCCATGGCCTTGCGGTGATAGCCATATTGTGCGTAAATGTTGCCCGATAAAAGATATCCATCCACTGACTCTGGTTTCCATTGCTGGATCTTCGTTGCGTCTTCTTGTGCCTTCTCAAACTCTCCTATCTCGACAAAGGAACGCACTCGAATCTCCAGTATCTTCACAAGCTTCGCAAGCAAATGGTCGTAGGTTGAAGTAGCATGGCGTATTACAGGTGCGTGCGATCCTGAACGTTGAGCAGATTCCAAAGTGCTAACGAGATCCTCCCACGATTGTGCTGGCATGGTGGTGGTGGTGGTGGTGTGGAAGTGGATAGCAAAAAGAGGAGAGGAGAGAGAAAAGTTGCTTCCCCGCATGGTCTTACGTACTTTAACTGCGCATGTACACACCGCCACAATCTCCCTCTCATATTTCTTCATCAAATTAAAGTCAAACACGCGTGTTGTAGCATCACTGCTCCTCCTCATTGCGAAATGTAAAAAGTAATTTTTCATACACAAAAGAACCCTGATCATGATGATTTGGACTACTTTTTCAACCTTTCTATGCTTTACTTATTGGGACTGCGCGTTTGTTGTCGTGAATCACTTATGCAGTGAATGGACTTTTCACTTGACACAACGCCTTCATTAAATACACTCATCACCATTGTCAATGGGATAAAAAGTTTCATTGATATGCAAAGGGCTAATCATAATGGTGATACAAATTGTGAGACGTGATTGTACGGTCAAGTAAAGATAAGAAACGAGAGTAGCAAAACTAATGTCTGAATTGCTTTGGCTTTTTCGCCTTGCTAGATTGTGGATCATAGGAAGTGCTAGCACTGGGGCGTTTGCTGCTCTCGTGGGAACGCTTTCCAGTAGGCTTGGTAAAGTGCTTTTCAATGTATTTAGCAAGCTGCTTTTCGATGGATCTGGCAAATTGATTTTCAATGGGTTTGGCAGGCTGCTTTTCGATGGATTTGGCAGATTGATTTTCATTGGGCTTGGTAGGTTGCTTTTCAATGGGTTTGGCAGGTTGCTTCCCCTTGTCAAGTTGCTTGGAAGCGATATTGTGCTTGACAATGTCCTTGTTTATGACAAGTTGCGTGGCCTTTTCGGTGGGCTTAACAACGGATTCCTTCATTTTGGCAGCAGCATCCTTTGGGTTAGTGACGTTTTGGGGTGGTGGGACCTGCTGAGGTGCTTCGATAATTTGGCTTGCTGATGAGCCCGTGTCGCTTGATTCTGTATCGGTCTCACTGGACGAGGTATCATCATCATCGGTATCATCGTCATCACTACTATCACCATTATCCGAGGAATCATCACCATCGTCATTTGTGGATTGATCATCGCCATCACTCTTATGCGAGCTGTCATCATTGGATGAGGTTGCTGTTGTTGTAGCAACAGGCTCTCCACCTAGACTCTCGGCGGCCAACTTTGCGCAGTGTGCCTCCATCTCCATTTCATAGCGTTTCCTTTCTTCCTTGGCCTTGATGATGTAGGGCTATGAAAATGGTCAAGATCACATCTCGGTACCCCACACGTAGTACATACCTGCTTTTCTGCATCACTAAGCGCGTTCCATTTTTGAGCAAGCAACGTCACAACATCACTGGCTTTACCACTTTTTGTCTCCTTCCTGGTTTCTTGGCGGTGATCATCACTGAACAAAATATAGGATGACTTTGGATACTTGGGCATATCCGGTGCTCTTGGTTGTCTTGACTTCTTTCCCGCAAGTTGTGCTGGCATTTCACCGAGCAAATCGGCAAATAACACCATTTGATGGGCAGCGTCGATGCACACTTGCGAGAGCCTTTTTACTGGAGAAGACTATGTCTGTGTATTAGTCACTGTAAAGTTAAATGGGCAATCAAATTTACCTGGTCAGCGTCGTTTGACATGTTTGAAAAGAAAAAAGAAAAAGGAAGAGATTCAGCGCAAGACAAGAAGCTTTTTGGTCTATACTTAATACTGTATGCACCACCTTTTTACCTCTTGACTGGGTCGTAGCTTGTTTACTATGTACGTTGGTGAACGACTTCTTTGATAGATACTTACACTCCTTCTTTGACACAAATGATTGACACCGCTTGTTTTTTTTACTTTCCATTCGATCTCATTTTGAATGTTCCACAATCAACGTAGTTAATATGCCACGCCACCACGGCTGATATGCGTAAATGATATATCCATTCGCTGCAGCGACTTGTGTGAAGAAAGTGGTATCCAAGGCAACCGGTAACCATCAACCTCGCGTTTGTTCCACAACAACTTGGACGCCGACACTTGCATACGCTCCCACCACCCTTGATGATGTTGTAAACCAGTCATGGTTCCTATGTATGTTTTCAGACGGTCTTTTGTGTGGCATATGTGTGTGCTCTGCGCTGTGTAGAATAAAGAGAACGAAAGCGACCTTTGACAATCTCCATACACCAAATCGCTATGCCCATTAAAATGAAAATGAGCTGAAGGGGAAACGGGGGGTGGGAGATAAACACACACATTCCACGTTTATGCGCGTGTCTATCACGCGTGTATGATGCCATATTGGGTTTGCATTTATGTTGACTCCACACAACATACTACAAAAAAGGCTTTCGCTGTATAAGATACAAAGCGTGCTTGGCACTACCTTCTTTACGGATACTGCTAGTGATATCTCGAACATACATACCTTCATTGTCATCATCAGCAGCAACACAAAATAACGCATGATGATACGAGAGGAGCTGTTGTATATATTAAAGATACACCCTTGGGTGTGAAATAATGACATGAGCTGTGACAGGGAACACCATATGCACTCCTCAAGTTGATAACGTTGTTTCAGGATCTGGGTACGAGCTTTGATTGCATAAAAGGGCTCGCACGTTACCACACAACAATAAGCATCATGTTGTCTGAACCCTTAAAAGACGGTATCCATGATACTGATCGCACTTGGCTGTTTACAAGCAGCCGTATTCCTCAATACAATTTTGCTTATTGTTGTTTTCAAGCGTGTTCATATGAATTCATGTCATCTCTTCCTCATCGTCACATGAGAGTGTTTGTATTTATTACTATATTATGTGCCACATACTACTAGGCATGGTGATCTCCAAAAGAATCATCTTTTGTGATACTACGGCTTTCTTTGAGTTGCTGCTTGAGCTCAAATGCATAATCTTCGATATCATAAGGTTTATAGAGCCCGGAACAAGTTTGAAAATACATTTCTGGAACGTTCTTCTTGAGATAAACAGCCTGATCAAGTTCCAACTTGTGTAGTGTGGTAACATGTAGCTTTTGTAAAGCCTCACATTCCCCCAAAGCCAACGCATCCTCTTTGAATAGTTGATTGGTGTGGATATAAAGCGTCTCAATGGTCTTGAGGTCTTTCAGAGGAGAGATAACACCCGTTTCAAAATGTCCATGATAGCTACTGAACGATGCTTCTCTCAAGGTCCAACACTGTTCAGCAAGTAGCTTTGTGAATTCGGCAACTTCCTTGTCAACAAAGCTGCCGACTCTGAATCCAAGTGTTTCCAATTTGGGAAGCGTAGCCACAGGTAGCAACCAAGCAAGGAGTGGTGTATTGGATACCTGGAATGCTAGATGTTTCAAACGAGATGCGTCTCCCAGAGAGCTCTGCGTTTCGAAAAAGCACTTTCTGGCTTGAACCAAGCTGTCATTGTGGATTCCATCAGGTTGTGATATCATGTGCAAGTTTTCAAGGCTCGATAGATGCGTCATAGCGTGGATAACTTTGTTGTTGATAGCCGCGTTTGCGAGATGGATTGAATTTAATGCCGGTGCATTCTCTATGATCCACCCTGGTAGATCATTTTCCCATAGCAAATCCATATCTAGTTTTCGTAGACGAGGTAGACATATCTTTTTTGCGGCAATGTCATCCGTGATCGGGTATCTGCTAGCGCCAGCTTTGTTGCTTAATCCATATCCACAGCGATAATCGAAGGCTTCCAATTTGGATCCAAAACAAGAGAGTAAAAATGAAATGCGTGTTGCTGCATGGACATCCCTTTCATCCCATATTTGAAACACATGTTGAAAACCACGATAACTTTCAAAGAAATAAGGCACGTATTGATCCGTACCATACTTTAATGACTTCAAAGAGGGACAATGTTGATGCAAGGTGGTCAGAGGTCTTAGACTGGAACATGGATGAGCAGAGAGGTGTTGTAAAGAAGGAACACGGCGTAATATGTCGATCATTCCTTCATCAGTGATTGGAGTTGCTGTATAACGTAACAATAAATGCTTCATGGCTGGGTATTGTTGGTCGCTGTCAAGGGCTGTCATATCGGTCTCGCAATGATTCAATGTCAGTGAAATGAGCCTGGGACATAGCATCAATATCTGTGAAAGCTGCATGGTCATTGATTCATCCTTTTGTCCATATGCAGTATGGTGACGAGGGATGACCTCCAAATGCGTGAGAACGCTGCTGCTTCCTATGGATCGTATGGTCGAGCATAATGATGCCATGTTGCTTCTTCCTATTATTAATATTAGCAACGTGAGCTCTTGTTCCTCTCATCTCACATTGCCATCTATATAGTTACCATTGATATACAATTGTCTCAAGGAGCCAAACTTCAGGTGGTGGATGTCACCATAATCATAACTGCCACTGGACCCTGTAGTAACCACCGAAAGTGACTTCACATAAGGAGCTATCATTTTCAATCGCTCATGCTGCCTGCTTCCAGATGGATCGGATATGGATGTGCCCTCTTTGGGTTGAAAGCTGAGGTGAATGCAGTTGGATTTCAGGATACGCTCGTGCCATGTTTGGGACACTTGCATGTAATCGCATGACATGTCCTCCAGGGTCATCTCCACATCATCCATCAACATGGGTGCAATACAATTCGCCACAATATCCATAGGCAATTGACTCAAAAAGTCGATACGTTTATTCATTGCTGATTCTGCTATCGCCTTGCCATCCTCAAGTCGATGATAATAGGGATCGTCTTTGGATACTGCTTCAAGCCCCTTATCATACGCAGCCAATGCCATTTTCTGTCGCCCTCGCTGTGCATAGGCATCACCTTCGTACAGATAGCCTATTGCTGACGACGGCTGCAATAGTTGAATCGAGTTGGCATCGCGAATAGCTGCGTCAGGGTTGGCACACTTGGACAAAGCTAATGACCGGCGTTCAAGAGCACGTAACAAGATTTTGATCGCCTGCCGAACATGCTTGGTTGACTGAATGACGACGTCTTTGTACCGATGGCTGCACGCTGGAATGTAAGGAGTCGTGTCGAGGTCGTTCAAGAGAAGGGTCATTATGCCAAAAAGATAAAACGTCGACCTGCGAGCCTCATCAACCAGCGAGATCAAAGGTCGTGTCTATTAGGCTTCTCCCATTAAGGCTAGTGCCATCCGTAAACAGCATACTGTAATGCGTACGCCCACAATACGCACCATTGTTTATTCATGTGTGGTTATTAGCTTCCTCATTATGTAATAAAAGGACGCATCCATTTATTATTACAGTCGATGGTATCTCTATGAATGCAGACAGCTTTATTAGATTAGTGCTGATGAGGAGGATAATATCGTGATATGATGATGATGATGATGATATGATAACGTGTAACAGTGTATTATGCGTGCGGTACTATTTCAAAACGAGGGGGAGGAGATCTAGCGGCATTGTTTAGAATGAACACCAAGACACCGTGGACAAAAACCAGTTGTGCGACATTTTGAGCATGCTTTCCTGCAATGATGACAAACTGTGCGTTTCCTGATCTTTCCACCCGTCTTGTTGATGACAATACATTTGCAATGTATCAAATCAGCAGCTTGCTTATCACTGGCACAATTCCGACACCATTGACCATGACATCCACCAGCGCACATGATGAGTTCGCACGTAGGACAAGCAACAATACCACAACGAGAGCATTGATTGGACGCATATCCACCATCACTTGTGCGGCATTGAGCATGAAAGAGACCATTGCAACTACCACAGGGGCTGTTACTTGCACGAGCACAGGCTTGGTTATGGTTACAAATAGAGAGAGGTCGATCGCATCTTCCACAGGTCGTTGTTGATATGTGTACTGATTGGCTTGCACGACATCCTGGTCGATTACAGGTACGGATACTGCACCTAAACACGGCCATTAGTATGCATACAAATATTAACTTATGGCCCTTGGCACTTGCCTATCGCATCGTGGAGCACATTTGTTGCATTTGTGGATATAAACAGGTCCACATGATACGCAATGGACAAAAGCTGCTGCTGCTCCAACATGACAAAAATCGCACAAGAAGCAATCCATCTGCACAGGTCGTCTTGCAAGTTGTTCCAAAGCATTACGAATGACTGCCAAATCCTGACCGAATGATTGTGGTGCGTTGGGCTTATCCTCCAAGTCTTGCTGGGTGACGCCTCGTCGTAATGCTTTCCCCAATTCAAACCTTTCCAACTGTGTCATAATACCTGAACCACTTGCCACAAGATGCATAAGTTTTCCGCCGAGTGGGAAAGAATGAACGCCCCAGCATCCTTTGACCGATAGCCACCGCATAGCAGGAAAATGGATCAAGACGTGAACAATAGCATCGGCATTGACTGATGTGCCATCCAGCGTAATGGTATGAACAGCATGTTGCAATTGATGTCGTTCGAGTGATACAGTCATCGCATGAATCGTAGCACTATCCACGTATTCTCCTGCATAACCCATAAACCATACATGGCGCCATACTTGGGGACGAAAGACGGCTTGCAAGAGTGCAGTGCATGTGGAAGCAAGCCGAACACGTGTACGAGCATCGAGATATTGGGCAATAGTACAAAGCGCTCGTTCAGGAAGGTCTGATAATGATTGGGGCCGTGTCTGCCATTGTCCACGTCCTAACCTTTCAGTAATGGATGATAATGATCGCTGTGAAAGGAGACGCACTGCTTCAGGTCGCATAGGAATCACTTGTTGTGCAAGTCCATGCCTTTCTACAGGAGTTGGTAACACCACTTGGGCTGCTGTTGTTGTTGTAGTAGACATTGGTTGTGTCGTATGAATAGTCAATGGCATATTTTGTGGTTGCTGTTGCTCTTGTAGTGGTGGTGAATAGTTGTTGGTAGAGTCGTCAAGTGTCAGGGCTGCCATGGAAGGTTGTAACTGAAGAGTTGGAGGGGGGACAGTGTCTTGATGAGCGGTAGGTGCTGTTGTTGCCAATGTCACTACTGGAGTTTGCCCTGATCGAGCGTGTATATAGGCTGCATCGGCTTCAGACAAACGTTCAATAGGAATCGCAATCATTCCACCTCCAGCTTTACGCAACTTGACCTTGGTTTTTTGAAAGAGGCCCACATAAGCAGCTTCCACCTCGAACTTGCCATCGTTTCCTCGCCATGTACGCATAGACTGATCCTCTGCCGCTGTCATTGGAAAGAATACAAAAAAAAGAGAAATAAAAAGGCGGCTGAGGGTGTTTTTAATTACACTCTCTCCCACACGAACCTTACTTTAATTGAGTTTGAGAGAAACTCGTGTTACATCCATTTTGCAACAAAAATAGCCACTCTCCACTGGGGCCACGTGAGATGATCCGTTACATCGCGTCGGCATGACAACGTGTTTCACTTACTACAGATACTCAGGCAACCTCATCCATTCTTTATACCTACATCGTCATCTTTATTATGTAAATGGAATATAGATTATTGACTAGCTAGCTATAGATGCTCCCTGACCATAATTCACATTATCGATCTTATACTTCAATTGACGCAAGACCTTAGAGTCAACATCCTCGGGTACCTCCAAATACGTTAAACGAGGACATGCAAGCAAGCACAAAAGAGATGACGATGAACTGGTAACCACCTTTGATAAATCCAGACGCTTAAGTTTCTTGAGATTGTGCAAGAGGAATAGTTGATAGTCGTCCATGGCTTGTCCCTCCAATAATAAATCTTCCAAGTTTGTGCAGATGCCCACGAGTTGCTCGAGAAACGCAGAAAAGTTTTCGTGAATTACACCATCCAAGGATTTCAAAGATAAGGAACGTAAGCGTGGTAAATAGGCAAGCGAAAAGATCCAGGGTTGAGTGTTCATTGGATGCTCAAAGTAGATAGCAAACTTTTCAAGGTGGGATCGATGTTCTAATCGTGCATGACGACACAGCATCTGCCGTAAAGCAAATTGATCATGGATGCCATCTGGTATTCCCAAATTTAGCTCCTCAAGGTAAATGCGTTCCGATAAAGCGTCAAAGATGGCACCGTGGGTCGCAGCTGACAGCTCAAGATGGACTGATTTCAAAAAAGGGGCATGTCGAATCACCCACGTACAAAATGGAACGACGTAGGGCTCATAAGCAGTGAATGAGAGCTTGCGAAGGCGTGTGAATTGCTGTATGCTGTTATCCAATTCCTCATGATTCACACCATCCAAAACACCTTTGAACGTCAATGATTCGAGCGTCTTCATATGCGGCGTCAGAAATGATATCACATGTTCCACGTTGTATATCTTCACACCAGAGCTATCAATATGCAGATCCTTGAGTCCTTTTGAATTACTATGGGCCAGTTGATTCCTTGGTATACCAATGCTAGAACATGTTCCAGAGCAGCAGCATTCAAGTCTCCTTAACGAAGGACACCACCGTTGTATTGATTCCAATGCGTCTGAGTCGGTGCAGGGAGAGATGGCAAGTGACTGCAATGATCCCAAATGAACCAAGATTGTTGATAGATGGGTGGGTGTAATCTCTGGAAAAGTATGATCCAACACCATATCGATGACATTTGGGTATTCTTCCCTTGGAGGATCTGTTATATCCAAGTAGGATGCATGAATCGAGATGAGATAGGGACAACTTTGTAAGATATTGTTCAAGTGAATTGGTGGGTCGCCTCTTTGCTGGATGGTGATGTGGGTGAGATGATTGCCAATGGATGTATTCAATGCTGTAATAAATGATTGTGAATCTATTCGTGCTAAAGTGACTACGCGTTAAATAAGAAGATGTGAGATCGCATCCATGATCACTTACACGTATCATTAAGATGGGATTTGGTTTGTAAGACTTTCAATTGCTTGAGAGATTCAAAGCTGGCATCAGGTGGTAAAAGATCACCCATTGATGCATGAGTGCAGCAATCCAACAGTGTTAATGACTTGATATAGGAACCGTGGCGGATCAATGCATCGTGGCCATATCGACAGGCACACCCATCCACGTCGAATCCAATACAGTCGGACGCTATGATACGCTTACGCCAGGAATGAGACACCATTATGTACTCCCAAAGATTTCCATGTAATCTCGGTACGATATTGTTGACAACGATATCCAATGGCAGTTTGCTGATAAAGTCAAGTCGAATATTAGCTGCATGTTGTGCAGACGCCTTTGCACGCACCAGTTCGTGATATCCAAGATCAGCACGAGGCACCCTTTTAAGCCCACAATCATACGTATCCACAGCTGCTCGCTGGCGTCCTTGTTGTATATACACATAGCCCGAACAAAGATATCCGAGAGAAGACGACGGTGCAAGCATTTGCATTCTTGTCGCGTCATTGAGTGCGCTTTCAAATTGAGCACAGGCTGCGAGTGCTTTGACGCGATCGTTCAACTGTGATAACAAGGCCTGCAAAGTATCCACGATCATGTTGGTGCTCTCTTCAATACATAAGTCATTGTTCGCGTGAATGGTTGTTAGGTTGGGGAGATCGCCGATATCGTTCATAACAAAGTGAATAAAAGGTGAGAAACAGCATTGGATGTATTTGAATTCAAGTTTTGTGACATGGCTAGGCGATGCTGATCACGGGATCATGTTGCGCCTTTATTACAAGCAATGATGGGAAAGGTTCGTTATACGATATTACAAGATAAGGATTGTCCAAAAAATTATTAAAGACCTTACGTCAAGGTGGAAGATTGCGTCAACCAAGCTGACAAAGGGTGAGCGGGAGACATTACGGTGTGCACTATGCTTATCGATAGGAGCCAGCGATTGTAAACTTTCCAGACCAATCATATTGTGCGTGGTCTTGCACCTTTAGAGATACCGTCTTACTGCTTTGCATTCATGACCGACGAAGGGGCCAATGTTGGCACCGAAGATCCAATTTATGATGGCCAATTTTCATATCAGTGAACGAGACAAGATAATGAAAGCATCCCCTCCCACACCATCATCAGTAAGCACCATAGTATGCATACACTCATCACCCACCTATCACAATAAACCCCGAGGGAAAACCAATTTTTCACAATAAGATGCATATATACATAAGTGATGGTATTATTCATTTGCGTTGGTAGATGCAATGGAGTTGTGTCGGGACTGTGATCTGCGTAGACGCTCAATCTCACGTTTCAATGCGTCATTTTCTCGAGCAAGTTTTTCCCTCTCCCGATTGGAAGCAGCCAGCATGTGTTGTAAATGTTCCTAAATGATTTCATGAGTAACGCCAATCTAGAAAACCACAATCCCACCACTTACCACTGAACCGCCATAATGTTCAGAAGAGATAGATGTATAAGATCGTGCTCTATACAAAAGGTGAGTATAATTATTACACTAAAGGGAACTTTTATACCTTGACAAATGTTCATAATCACCACCACCCAATCGCTTTCCATCTCCACCTCGAGCCGATCTTTGCTTGAAAGCATCTCCAGCTGACATGTTAAGACCAGCCATCATCTCTTGAATCAAATTTTTCTGTGCATCCACTTGTTTCAATAACACTTCCATTTGCGAATAAACAGCAGGTACTCCTCCTCCATGATCAAGAAATCGCGCTGATTGGTCTCTCGATACAGTCGAGCAAGGGGACATGGTTGGCGATGAGACATTGGAACTTGGGGTATCATGATAGCCTAAAGAGACAAAACCATATAAGAAAAAAAAGCCCAAGTTGGCTGGTAGATTGTAATTGTACAATACCTTCTGCTTTTTCATTTACAACAGCAGTACTCGTATTACCACCTGTCAATTCAAACCGGCCCTTTTTGCGACATTCAGGTGACATGGTAGAAGGATCGCATACACCTTGTTCTTTGCTTGATTGTTGTTGTTGTTGTTGCTGTTGTTGCTCCTTTTCCACTGAAAATCGACTTGACTTGTGCGACGTTGTTGGAGTCATACTGGAGGAGGCAGGAGATGGTTCACGTGACATGGGTGGAGCATCAAACTTGACATGCATATCACCTGGTCCATGCACTGATGACTGATGGGATGCATTTCCTGGTTTGTGTTGTACCTCGAATCGCGATCTTCGTTCTACAAATCAAATCAGTACACTAATTTTTACTTGCATTAGCGTGGACACGTACCACTCTGTAGGCTATCTTGACTTGATACACGTGACACGGGTAAAGGGCGAATCTCATGAGATTGCTCTTGCTCATCTCCAGGCGCAGTTGTACTCTGCTGGTTGACACTAAATCGGCCACGCTTCACTTCTTGTGGAGGGGGAGCACTTGAGGAAGCTGATATTCCTAAACCAGTGGGTACTTCATCAGGTGTACTGCTTGTGATAGGAGAGATGTATGGCGAACCAGCGGAGGATGGATGACTGTTATCATCAAAATAGGCCGGTGATGTAGAGCGTTGTAAAGATGTCACTGATTGATGATGATCGCTATCACTCTTACTGTTGCCATCCTCTACCACAAATCGTGACTTTTTTGAAGGAGCAGGCGCTGCGATTTCAGGTGATGCTGCTTTTGACTCTGAAGTAGGGGATGATGTTGATGTTGGTTGTTGTTGCTGTTGTTGTTGATGTGGTTGTGGAGGATTACGTACAACGACCTCTCCGAATGTGATATGCTTCTTTTTCTCCTCACTGCCTGAAGGAGGTTGCTGTTGTTTGTTGTCTGCTGTGGTTGTTGCAGGGGTATCAAAATCCCATTGTTCAGTAGCTTCCACCGACACCTGTCTCTGGAGGACCTTCTTGTGCGGACGCTGTTCCAATGGAGGCACACGTGATAGTACTGTTCTCACTAGATACTCCTTCTTTTTTGCTTCCTTGAAAAAAGGATGATGTAAAAGCTTTTCAGCTGATGGTCTATTATCCCATGTTAGTGTTTGACAAGCACATGTATTATATTGTATATATACCTCTTGCTTGGATCCTTTTGTAGACACATGTCAATCATCTCCTTGAATGTCTTTGAGTACTTGTGCTTAGTATTGTCGCGATCCAGAGTAGGCGGGTCATTTGATAAAGTCATCATTAACACCTACATTATCACATGTTAAACAAACCCAAGTAGGGATAATGGATTTTCTTACCTTCATGGGAGGGTATTTTGCAAAGGGAGCGTGACCAGTCGCTAACTCAAGAGATGTAATACCAAAACTCCAAATGTCTGCCTTGTAATCATATCCTGCTTGCTCCATGACTTCAGGCGCCATCCAACATGGCTAACAAAATAGTATGAGTGATCCAATCATTGATCATCTGTTGTTACTTACTGTGCCCACGAACGTCTTGCGTAGCTCATTGTTCTCGGTCAAAGAACTGGATACCCCAAAGTCAGCCAACAAGACAGCTCCATGATTGTCCATCAATAAATTTCCGGCCTTGACATCACGATGAATGTGTCCATTCTTGTGCAAATACAACAATCCTTCCAGAGCCTGCCGTAAAATCGTTGCGATAGTCGCTTCCTCAAATCCATCACGAAAGGCTGTCTTCATGATATCAAGACATGATCCTTTAAACCGTCCTCTTAATACTTGTGAACCCATATACTTTTATGTATAACAACTTACCACCAGCAAGATAAGGAGTGACGATATACAATTTGGATCCAGATACAAATGAGCCATATACTTGAAGCACATTGGGATGCTTGGATAATGCCATCAACGCTGTTTCTCGCTACATGGCAACGGTTTGAATATATAGAACAATCAATGTAAAGACCACTTACACGAAGTTCGTCAATCTGGTTACGTTCAAACATATCGAGATCAATCATTTTGATGGCTACAGGCTTTTTGGTTGGCTTGTAGACGGCTGCATACACCACTGCCGATGATCCATAGCCTATATACCTTGGTCAGAATCACGAGAGATCAAGCTACTCTTTTGTCTCCAACATACCGATCGGCTTGCCAAGTTCAAAATCTTCTTCTTTCATGGCAGCATTGGTCTCTGCAATATGACTCAAACAGGAAGCTGATACATTGCCAACATGAGTTGAACTGGACGAGCTGGTTGGGTTATCGTGAAAAGAAGACATTCTCATTTGTAAAGCGTCCATGGCACTGAAGGATCGTCGAGGAGTATGGGGAGTGCTGGGTTCCGATCCGCTTGTCCCAGATGTTGCTGCAGTTGTTACGCCAAGATGAGGTCGTGGCGAGTTTTGTTGAGACATGATATAGTGTGCAACTCCCAGCAAAGGAGGAGGGTGGAGAAAGGTGGAAAAAGATCTGAAAAGAATAGATTGACTCGCTTGATTTTGTTTGGACCCGAGCGGTTTGATTGGCAGTGTGATACAAATGCACCCCTCCCCCCATTTTGCTGACAATCGTTTATCGCACGAGTGAGACGAGAAATCCTGCCATCGTCCCCCACACCCTCTCAGTCCCCAATTGCTGCTTAAATTACGGCAAGAACGGGTTACATCTGCTGCATCTCAACTGCTATCTATGATTAGCAGGGAATGGGCAGCAAGGCAATTGATGGATTACACATTTCAATTGTATATACAAGCATTGTATCTATATCTACAGGTTCATATAAAGAAATTGAGGGTGCATTACTGTTGCCATGGTTCCCACGAATACCCCGTCCTATAACGAGATTAAATATGCCCATAGTGACCTTGTTTATGATCATACATAACGTTTGAGTAGAAGTACTCGGCGCAATCGTCACTAAGAAAGCGGGTCCTGAAGATGGTAACGTTTCTTTGTACCAGGTACAATTTTCTAGAATTAAGAACGTAAGCAAAATCCAACAAGGCGTTCTTTATGTGAGAGATAAAAGTAGCGTAAAGTAGTATAGTTGAGAGAATCGCGAGCAAAATAAAGCATGCCGGGGATAATGGATGAACCAGCACGACGTCTTTAAGCTTTCACCATCACAAGCTAAGAAACACCTTGCATACCACAACATAGAAGGGATGCTGATGTAACCCACGACATCGCAGGTTTGAGCAAAAGTAACAATATCCTCATGCACTTTGTTAATACATATGGTTGGACACGTCGCTTTTTTTCTTTTGTACGCCTCGATAGAATACTTGGCGACACGCTTCATGAATTCTGATCAAACCTCTGCTGGATCTCGATTATCAATGATGGCAAGTCAAGTGTTTGCAACTTTGGTACTAATTACAACGTCAGAGCGGGATCCATCGAACCATTCACAATTGCCCAATATCGTATTCATTTTCGCAACTTGAGAACAGCCATACAACGGCAGAATTGCTCATAACTTGTTTGGCCATGAGATTACTTACGACGATTCTGCTGATTCGGTGACCACATCCATCTTCATATCCACAACGATCATTGAATCTTTGATCCCTTTTGCTTGAACGGCCACGTCATGTTGTACACTTTCATTGTTGTCAGCAGCCTACTCTTGACACTGTAATAGTATACGTGTATGTTAAGCAGCGAGGATGACCCAATTGCATTCGATACATTGCCGACTTTGAAAATTGTATTCACATACGCAAAGCACTGTAATGCAAACCATCCCTTTTCCGGTGAAGCAGATGGGAATTAATACGATATACCACAACGAAGACGATTGGATCGGCAAAGTATGCTGCCGTTAGCTCATGCATGTGTGAATAGTTATTCCGATAAACCTACATGCTAAAACAATTTAGCCACATGGGTAGGCTGTGCAAATGGCTCGAAAGCCTATTTATTAAAACGTAGTAAGACCAATGTTTAGGCAAATGAAGGGCATTTTACGAGCCGGGTGACATTGCTCCGTACAGAATGCTCGATGGTGGATGGCAACGGTCTCATAGAAAACCAGCAAAGTAATAAAAGAAAGGGGATCACGGAACAACAAAAATGCAACGCGCTATTCCGAAACCAGCACTTGGTGCACAAAGAAAAAGACATAAAAGGAGAAAAAAGTGCGATTTTAAAAGTGGAATTAATCTCATCACAAGATAATTTGCAGCCATGGACAGCATTATTGATAATGTCAATGCATACGTTGTTCCTTTCTTTACAAGCGAACAATCGCAACGTCTTTTTCATCGGCATCGAGTGTCTATTTCTGCAGCCGTCACTCTGATCACTACGTACGCACTATATACATCCATCACCACAGTCCCTCGAAAACTGGCACATATCCCACACCTCGGATTTTTTGACTATATCAAGGCAATGATGGATCGTAAACCAATCGATGAGGTATCCAAGGAGTTGACAATCCCAGCTGGAAACAAGTCCGACAGTGGGTTGTATGTGGTGAGTACCCCTTACTTTCGAATGCCTTTTCATCAAAAGATTTACATACTGCAACGGTAGCGTTTTGACAGAGATGGATGGACCATCCATGTAATTCGCCCAGAAGCTGCAAAAAGACTTTTATTTAAAACAGGTAAGACAGCAATATTCTATGACTACGAGTATAACAAGCACTGAACTTCTCTCAAGACATCTTCCCAAAGGCGGATCGATCACACACGTTTGGCACGTTATTTGGTCGTATGCTTGGCACGCGCCATATTGGCAGTCTTACGGGAGCACCATGGAAAGCTCACAGAAAGGTAAATAGAATAACATGGTAAATATTCTATCAGAGACTCACGTCTTCTTTTGCATATATAGATTGCCAATCCTGCTTTTCATGGAACGATGCCAGTCAACATGTTTGGCCAACTCAGCATCAAACTTTTCGGCGTGATGGACGAACTCTGCAAAGTGGGGCCTATTGATATTCACGATGCAACTGAAAGATGGACGTTGGATGCGCTTGGTCTCGCTGCGTTTGGTAGGTGATACTATGATGTTCCCTTGATTTTACAGCTGACTTGCCATAATATTCTCATCATGCAAGATTTTGACTTTAACGCTGTCGGAGATAAGAACAGCGAGTGGGTGACCCGCTACAAGACCGTCATGTCTGCAACGTTTGAGCCATTGTACTTGATGCTTCCAAAGTTGGATACCTGGTTTCTTCCTTTAAACGCAACACGCAAGCAAAAACATGCCGAATGCGATAGCCTTCTCAATATGATTGATGATATTATCGCTGCCAAACGCCAAATGCTAAAGAACAAGAAACAACCCAGTAACACTGACGAACACGAGGAAAAGGATGTGCTGACGATGATGATCGAAGCCGAAAACTCAGGTCAAGGAATTATGTCTGATGAGGAGTTGCGAGTAAGCACTTTGTGTGTAGTTGTTTTACCACTACGTGATTGACTTTGGAATATAGAACAATATGGTGATCTTCTTTATTGCTGGGCACGACACCACCGCAAACGCTTTGGCAGGCATTGCTTATGAGCTTGCTGTCAACCCAGTAAGTCAAAACGAATACAACTATCCTTACAATTAATAATAACAATGATGACGATGTAGGATGTACAAGCAAAGGCACGTGAAGAAGCTATCCGTGTATTGGGAGATGCCCCTGAGGATGTCATTCCTACCGCAGAGCAATGGAGCCAGATGCCTTATATCCATCAAGCCATCAAGGAGGTTCGTTTGAAGAAAATTATCCATTGGGAACTTTTCGAATGCTTATTACCAGGTCAACATTATAGAATCTCAGGGTTCATCCTCCTGCTGCATCAACTTTGGCACGTACCACCTCACAAGATACCGAGCTTGCAGGCACATTTATACCAAAAGGATCCAAAGTGGTACTTGATATTTACGAATTGCACCATAACCCAAAGGTGTGGAGGTACGTATTTTGAATGGACATGGAAGAACGACCATCACTCATTATTGGTTGCACAAAGCGACCCAGATACATTCAAACCCGAACGCTTTGCTCCAGGTGGTGAAGCAGAGCAATTAGCTGGCCAAGGAATGCCCTGGTTGCCTTTTATGTAAGTTTTGAGACTATTCTCTTTCGATTGAAATGTACCATGCTAAATAGAGCCATATAAACAGAAACGGACAAAGACAATGTTTAGGCATGAACTTTAGCTTGGCCGAACAACGCACGCTGCTACCTATGCTATGTAAGTAACTCAACCACCGATAGATGCGTTCTTTTTTCCTTAACGATAATCTCTGGATCTATATAGTGAGAAAGTACGAGTTGAGCCTTCCTGAAAACTCTGTTCATAAGAATGGCTTAAGCACAAAAGGACTTGTGCTGGGTGTTCAGCCCAATGACTTGCAAATTGTGTTCAAGCCACGTTACTAATAAACTAGCAACATGACATGCGACATTCATATGGAATTTACTCTGCATGATAACTATGATATACGCTATACAAAGGCAACTACTTGCAGCGTATGGACATGTCCGTGTCAAAGCGGCGATCTGTCCACTTGCAATGTGTGTACCTGATCTCCATCAAACCCAGCATTATATAGAAACTCGTGTAACGTTAATACTTCCTCCACTGATTACAGCCATTGCATATGATTTCGTGCGACCGTGAGAGAAAACTAGAGAAAAGATTGCTCCATTCACACTTATTGACACTAATCCTTTCTTTTTCCTTTTATTCATTATCACTTTTACTTTCCTTTAACTACACCATCCCCCTATATAATGCACTCTCTGCTGCATTTACTTATATCCTCGTCCTTCCTTTTTGGAGGTCTTTTGGCCCAAACTTGTACCAATGGTCCATACCGTACCGAATTTGCCCCAGTCTTAACAAACGATCGTGTGTATATTGTTGGGGGCACTATGGTAATAAGTAGTTTCACTGAACTCGAAGCTGCCTTACCGGGAAGCATTGACATTAAAAAACTATAGGATTCGGCCGATGTTTACAGTCTCGATCTATCGAATGGGCTAGACATTAACTGTCCTTACTGGACCAAACGTGACAAAGTACAAATCAACAGCCAGTTCGGGCCGTTCATGTATGGAGTTGCATATCCAGCAAGTAGTGGAGGCACAAGCGAAACGTTGTATGTTCAGGCTGGTGATGGTGGTACAGATGCGATGACCAAACTTGTGCAATACAATGTTTCTGGATCTTGGCGTGCTCGTAAGTGGTTCTTTTCTTTTACATTGCGTAAGGTTGATATCCAAGTGAATTGATTCAGATGCTTTTTGTACACAGCTCCTCTCTCAGGTGGATCGCCTGCAGCTCGTGCCGCCATGTCAGCAACTATCAACTCCACAGGGACTGCATTCTATTATGGTGGTCGTGCTCGACAAGGTTCAGATACACAATATGTGAGGTCGCCATCATCTTAAATCAAACTATGACTTATCATCTCTTGTTTAGTTTGATGACTTTTTTACCTTTGATACCAACACTGCTTCTTGGGGATGGCCTGAAATCACCTATGGCTGGGGGAAAGCACCCAAGCGCTATGGCCATTCAGCTACGCTGGTGTATGTATATAGATCCAACATAGTAGTGAGGTGTTAATGTGAAGTGTCCTTTGTATAGAGGGGATAAATTATTTGTTTTCGGTGGAGCAGTGGCATTGGATTCCTCAGGCAAGATGTACGCAGACTTCCAAAGCGTACTAGGTAGGTGAATATCATCATGCACTATTCAATGTTATTAATGAATGAATGAATGATCCCAAATTGTAGTGTTTGATACTGTCGAAAATACAGCACTAAGCATGGCGACTATTGGTGATATCCCTCCCGCTCGTTTTGGGTAAATCATTTCCTCCGCGATCAAACACATTACCTTTGCTAATATCCATACTATGGTTACAATGATAGATTCTCTGCTACACCAGGTAAACCAGCCGTTAGGTGGCTATTTTGGCTTGTTCTAACACATAATTGCTTAATAGCTCCGGATGGCAAATCGATTGTCGTATTTGGTGGTCTCAACACATCAGCATCTGGTTTCGATAGCTCGCAAGACGTGTTTGTCTTAGACACATGTACCTTGTCATGGTCCAAGCCAGAAGTTAGCGGTGATGCACCTGTTGCACGTGCAGGACATGGTGCGATTACTTATGGCCAGTATATGCTTGTCATGCTTGGTAAGAAAGAGAATGATACTCGTTTCTATTTTGTATTCACATTGTGTATAAGGATACAGCGGTATTCTCCAGTACCAAGACCAAAAGTATCCAAATTTGACAAACAGTGTTGGAATTCTCGACATGAAATCATGGAAATGGGTAGACAAGATCTCACACCAAGACGATCCTAGCCGCTACGACAACCCTGGATGCTCATTCTCTTTCCCAAATTTTCCTTCTGACACGAACGTTTATGGTGGTGATCATCCTTTGCCATACGATCCAACAGTCATCAGTAATCCAAATAAGCCGAGCAACGGTGCACGTAACAAAGGACTAGCCATTGGTTTCTCGCTTTTGGGAGCATTGCTGGTTGTCTTTGGTGTTTGGTGGTACATGCGTCGCCAGCGCCGAAAGGCTCGTGCACTAAACCCACGTTGGCTACCAGGTGCTGTGACCTCTCAGCAAAACAATAATGACTACCCACTTTTTGTATATCAGGATATGGAGGGCATGGCAGCATCCGACGAGAAGATCAAACGCTATGGCGAAGGCATGCGTACTAGTACCAGCAATACATACACAGCCTCTGACCATGCTCAATGGCAACGTTCGCTTGATATTGACAGTGAACAGCCTGAAGATGGGCGTGCCATGTCCAGACATATGGATGTATGGGAGCGTATGCGGGATCTCCATGGACAACACAGTGAACAGGCCCAACAACAGAGAAAAACTGATAACACACCATCGTTTAGCTTGATATGAGGTCTGGTTATCTCGCCTATTCCAGTAAAATTGTACCCTCTTAGTGTAATGATTCATTTGTTATTGCTTCCATAAAATGTGAATCATCCCATTTTTCCTCATGATGTGCTCTGGTCCTTCGCTTAATAGTAACGAGTAATTCATCATCTCATATCCATATACATATACACAAGTATTGTTCCTCTCCCCATCAGGGATAATCCTTTGTTTCCAAACTTCATAACTTATACTACTAATGTTCCAATGCAAGGCGTGCCATTTCATAGACACCGTGACGAGTCTTGTTACCGCCAATGAATCTACATATCAAGTATATCAGTAAATCCATTGAGCAATGTCAAGACCTTACATCAGCACTTACCCTCCTGCATGGACAAAGATACATCCATCGATTTTGCTGATTTGGCTCAGCTCCTGATCACGGAATCCTCTCCAGCTATATAAATATTTCATGCTTTCATCAGCAATCTATATCGTTATATTTCCACACACTTATTTACCTCTCTGGCAAGCTCTTTCTATTTTCAAAGCCTTCAGGGCGGACAGGCACACATTGGATACGCCAGTTGCTCTCAGGTGCAGTAGACTCAGGGTACAACACATACAAAATGCGCTTGTCATCTTCCACCAAACCACGTTCTTGCTCCAAGCTCAGCAAATGTTCTTTCCAGGGACACGAGCGTTCTAACGCAATCACGCGACCTGAAGGGTGTACCTGTTCGCGTTTGTCAAGAGCGTCTACAACGAGTGCACGTGCAGGCAACCAGGAGGATGCCATGCTTTGAACGTACTCGGCCAATTCACTACCAGCCATATCAGAAGCCACAATGAAACGAGCATCGGTCTCTGGATCAGTAAGGGTTTCATTCCATGCAGGATTTTTCTTGGCGACTCGTTGGGGCAAAGAAGTAGGAGATTCCTTGTACAATGGGGTAATGTTGCTAGGATATGCACTGATACCGTTATCATTGGCGTCAAGGGCCTCTATAAAGTCCTGTATATCATCTTGAGCCATCATTGCTCCATCCAGTATCATCTACACATACTTACATTGTAGGCTTTTTGGAAGATAATTTCAATGTCCTTATCCGTCTCGGGGCGACCAAGAATGTTGGCAATTACTTGACGTCCAAAGTGCCTATTTTTTGGCACAGCTGTCAAAATCCGAGATACGACCTGGTTTGTGCGACATGATGGAGGTCGACTTACTTGTAGACAAGACCTGCCGAGCTTAATTTGGTAGTATGCTTGTCATCAAAGGTTTCTGTAAAGCCACGCTACATATACGTATACCCAATATCAATTCATGCTTGCTTGGTTTTATAATTGATCTTTACCTGATGATGATCATATCGCTGCTGTGCAGGATCATAAACACCTCCCACGTCAACAACCACGGAACACTCAGCAAGCTTGGCAGGATCACGGGTACGAACGAGACTAGCGCCTTTAAAGTCATTTGTCTGTTTGAGCATCCATACAGCTAAGGCTTCATCGCTGCAAAAAGTCAATCGGTGGAAGAGGAGAGTGAGAGATCAATAGACTTTTGCATAGTTCACTGTATTTGCTTTACCAGTGGAAATGACCACTATGGGTTCCAATAATCTGAAAGGCAATTCCTGGCGTCAGCACCTAACCCCAACGTGTCACTATGGAGCAAAACCACACATACCTTTGACATGGCGTGGCGTAGAAAGGATCGAGGTAAAAAACGTGTCAACACTGTGAGGAAAGATGTGCAGCTATCGAACGCGCTGTTGCTGGATATGATGTTAAGCCACTTTAATGCAGAAAAATTGTACCACTACCGCTACTACTGCTACTATACTAGAAACTAATGCTACGCGAACAGGGAAGGGATTTCTCTAGAAGTTTGTTCCAAAGATACCAGGGGAAAAACCACAGTAGCATTTGTTTTCAAAGCAGCTTGGCATCAAGGGTTTACCAAAGTCGATGTTCCTGCACTTTTCTTCACAGCCTGGATCAATATTGTCGCACTTGAAACGGTCTGGATTTTCGCAACCAGGCAAACCATCATCCTCACGCCTAGCAAGTCGTTCAGGAATCCACGGTGTACGCTTGCTCATGAATGTTGTATCCACTGCTAGTGCGGTCGAAGACAGGGCGAATAAGACACAGAATGATTTAGACAAAAGCATAATGAAAAGTGACGGCAAAGGACAAAGATGCGTTTCATTGTGTGAATTATCATTTATAAGTTTGAACTATATATGCTTTTAGGAGAGAAAGAGATTAATTTGTACAAAAGGGATGTATCTATTTATGGAAGTAATGGGATGATGATGAGGAGAGGGAATACATGCTATGGGGAGGGGGATGTGAATTGAAATATGATAGGAGTTGTCAAGAATATCGCACGCTTGGATTACGACCGGGTATATGTGGGTGGAGCTCCCCATTCAGGCTGCCAACGTGAGGACGGTTGTTGTATTGATATTTGCTGGGATGGCTGGTTGTTCTGCTGCTTGGTAGTAGGGCTGTTGTTCTTTCTGGCCTTGCAAGGGCATTGGGTGCTGCAGGTGGTTCCCCATACCGAGTCCTGCGTAATGGGCCATCTTTGAATCCAAAAATGATCGCTGTTGTTTTCGTTGATCTTGTTTCTGGAACCACAAACTGCCTCCTCATAACTTGGAGGTGGAGGAAGGATCATTTGCTTATCTCTAATGTGATCATCAGATGCTCCTAGTGTCAAGCGACAATCCAACAACCGCATGGGAGTACCAAGTGTTAATTTTCGAGTTTTCTTGTCGCTGCTACAATCAAGGACCACGTCAAGATACAGCCAATGGCTTATAGTAATGCTGTTGTGCGCCATGGTAGGTCGTAACATATGCTCACATGATGGGACAGGCATAACAAACCAACCATCAAAGTACTCTCCCACATGGACCTTTTCGTTAAGAAACTTAAGATTGAGCAATTTTCCTTGAGTGATATGATCCGTTTGGTCAGGTGGAGAAGAGGAGCTCAAGGGATATTTCTCCAACGTATCACTGTAAAAGCCTTCTTGATCAGACAACGGAACTTGCTGCGTCTCGTTAGGAGTATTACCCCTTTCCTCCTGGCTGTTCACAATACATGGATGACGATATTTGCCGCTTAGAATCGTGGTAGCTTGTTTAGCTGCTTGTATGGCCATCTTGCCCTTACTGTCACTGTCGTCACAATCACTGCCGCTACTGTTACGAGGTGAATCTTCGCATGGATATCCATAAGCCCATTTAAGAATCATGGTCAATGTTTCAGTGTCCTTGCATACACGATCTTTTGTAGAACCTTTGCTGTTGCTGTTGGATGGCACGCTGATGGTATAATCACGCGTTTCGGTTATTCGAGCTGTAATTGAACGGATCTTGATATCTTGCTGCTGCGGCTCCAAATGCACATGGACCCCGAGGCTGGTACCAATGGCAATAGCTGTACGATCGATCCCGAGCTCATAGCGTACTCCTGCTTCATTCTCTTTCATTGGCTTGTTCCAGTTATTGATAGAACGCCCTGCCATCGAGTAAGCTAGCTGATCATGTTGCTCATCCAAAGACAAACTCACAGGTCGACTGGTATTGTAGTCACCATTCATCAACAAATTGTCAGCGCCCCCTCTTCCTGTAAGGTCAAAATATCGATCAAGCACCATACGATGCTGACTGCTGCTGGTAGATGAAGATGCTGAACCCACGTGTTGATTGAAAGGTACAGTCAGTTGTTGTTGCTGTTGTTGTTGCTGCTGTTGTTGTAGAAGACCAACTCCTAACAAGCTGGGTATTGATTCAATAGCGCGAACGACCTGTAGGCATACTGAAGCAGTCAATGTGGATTTATTACTGAAGCTTGTCCAGTCAAGCCATGAGCTTGTGTGATTGTCGCTGCCACCCAGGGGAGAACGCCGTAACGTGGCAGTGACGGTATAACCAATTTCGAGGCGACCAGGAATAGATAACGTTGTAGGCAAATAACCAGGAATAGGAAACTCAAATGGAAAACGCTGTACACCTGGAGGCATCATTCCTTGTCCATTGGGAGGGAGTAATGAGAGCTCTATACGGTGCAAGTTCGTTTTAATCGGCTTGCTGGACTTTTGCATGATCTCTACAGGAGTTTTATATAAGCATCAAATCATCACATGACTACACCCCATTGTGATGGTGGTGGACATACCTTTCCAAGGATAAACGATTTGAGCGCCTGAAAAAACAAGTTGTATAGGACCATGGATGCGGGTCTGTTGTTCAAAGTTGACCATAACTTCGCCTCGCACCATACTGGTGCCGATTGTATCGCCCAGGTAAATGACAGGCTCGTCAAGGATAAGCCGAAATAACCGATTCCGTTGAGGTATTGCTGACATGGTGAATGGTGTAAAAGATAGATAAAGGATAAAGAGATGGATAATTGATCACTACCGTGTCATTATATCTGTACAGGGACTTTGAATGGCGACAACCCCAGATTAATCGAGATCAATCCGCAGCAAACCCGGGCAAGCGGACACTGTAGATCACTGTGCAATATGGTGACACAATATATCCAAAGATGCGTGGCATGACTCATGCAAGCAGTGCTCATTGTATGATGACAAATACCCCACCAGACACAAGCTACTCTCTTTCAAAGTCGCACTGCATGTTTTCCGAATTCGATGTCCAGTATTGATTGATGCCATGGACGTTTTTGCAAAACGAACCCAAAATTAATTTATAGACCATTACCATTGAACCATGCGACATTGTCACAGTGAATAGTTTGCAAAAAGAGTTATCCAAGTGTATGCACACAAGAGGTAATCAACATGGCTGCGGTTTGTGCTACTTTGCAATCCAGTTGATCGAGTCAACACAAGAAATGACAGCAGCAATGAACGCCACACTGAACGAGCTCCGACATTGGTTCCACGTAATGTTTTGATGATGCATGTTCCCTGGTTCTGGCTCAGCAGAGCTTCATTGCATTGATTAGTAATACTGGATCGACTATGTTTTGTATTGTTTACTGGTTCCCTTCACATCTATACCATCCCAATCCCCTTGAGCATGATGGATGACCTGGATACAAAGCACTGCATATGATCCTGCCACAGAACTTGGGTAGCGATTAGACCAACAATTTGTAACGCTCCAAACACTGATTACAATCAATCGTACTCTTGATCCATCGATGATCCATCAACTCTCTCATGGCATAGAGTAATATCAGGTTTTCGCAAAACCGGGGGTACAGGGATTCTCGGTGTATCTTGTGCCATGCTATAGTCATATTGGCACGGTGGCACTTTATGTCTAAAAGGTAACATTCATCAAGCATATGAGTGGTTTTTCGTCACAAGATCATTGGTCATCAATCAGATGATACGCACGCTCCACCCCAGCTATGCAACATTCAGGGCCACCTGTACTCCAATATACCCAATTGATTGTTTTAAACACGTTCAATACGACCATTCACTAGCACCAGGGCAAATTTTGGCCTTGAGCGTACTACCACCACCGACTGACACGCATTTCCCTTCTTAACACACGCTTCGGTTACATTTGAACCTCCCTATCATCTTTATTAATTTGGATGGTGTTTCTTTTGTTTCACTGCGTTAACAAGATCCCGACAATTACTACATTATGCATGGGCCAAAAGAAAAAGAAACCATTTATCCCAACCATGAATACAAGCACGCTTTGCTATATGTTTTAAAGGAGCCAACTATGTCTTTGACAATGTCATTCATCACTCTTTTTTGTTCATCATGCTCATTTCAAGGACTGTTTTCTCCGCTGCCACCAAAAGTAATAGGCTTAATTCAAGTTCAACACCATATTTCCTTTTCAATGCATCATGGAGGTAACGTGCTGTTTTCGTCGTAGCTATGGTAATCTCCACTGTCATACTGAATGAGTTATAGTCGCTAGTTAATTCCCGTGGCGAATGCAACGTCGTATTGCTTGATCACTTGGTGCATGATATGCTGCAAGGCGATGCGACAATGGTAAAACTATTATGTTATAACGCTCAATGTGTTATTGCAGGAACTTTAACGGACCTACTGTAGATCAAAGAAGCGCAAGCCTTACTGTACACGTTCCAACAGTGGCCTGACGCGTGGCGGGTTACGGATCAAATTCTCGATCGATCGCAGAGCATGCACACGAAGGCAGGTTGTCAGCAAGCGAGCTGTGACAAATGCAGAAAGTTGACACAATAAGTAGTTTATTGCATTGAATATCCTTGAACGTTTTGTGACCAAGCATTGGAAACAATTGGATGTCGCGCAGCGGATTGGAGTCCGGAACTACTTGATACAATGCATCGTTGCGCATGCATCCGATAGTGCGAGTTTACGTAATACCAAACCACTACTCAATAAATTGGATGGTGTGCTTGTGCAGGTAAATCAGAGATAGAGTGATTGACCAAATATAGAATACTTATTCGCCATCGGCAGATTGTAAAGAAAGAGTGGCCCGAAGAATGGCCGACATTCCTTGATGAGCTAGTTCTATCAAGTCAAGCGAACCTAACTTTGTGTGAAAACAATCTGACTATTCTAAGGCTCTTCAGGTAAAGCATAACATAGCCATTGATAAGCCAACTGTATTAAAGAGCTCTATGAAGTGAAGAAGTTTTTGATGTATCGGCCGAACGACAACCACGTTGGAAGCAAGACCAATTAGCAAAGCACATGACTGAAAAGTTTTCCCCGATAATGACACTATGCAACGATATTCTTGCAAAGAATACACCAACTACTCTCACAAATGCTGCGCTTGAGAGCTTACAGCGTTTTTTAACATGGGTACCAGCTGAGATGGTGTTTAATGGTTCACATGGAGAGTCCCAGTCCAATGATAGCTTAATACACAGCCTGTGTATGAGGGTATTGTAAATGCTTGATGTTTCAGTGACATACAAACTAACCTTTATGTAGTTATCAATGGATCAATGCAGTGCTACGTGTACCTTGATACTACAATGTCTAATTGAAGCCATGAACCGCAAAGATTTCAACAATGATCAGCCAGCATCTGTTTCTTTCATAAGATGTGTAATCAATGCTGTTCGGCAAAGAGGACTTTTCCCCTCGGGTAAGCTCAAAACCACGTTATAAATGTAGTGCACGGCCAATTGATATTTGCATATGGACGTATCATAGTGTATGGAATGAGAAGAGCGCAACCGGAATACACCAGTGAAGATGTCATTGACCAGCTTGTCTATTATACCCGTTTTCTCACCACGGCTTTATCCGTACAACAAAAGGTAAAGTCCCTTAAGGAAGTTGCAAGTAATAAATATTAAAATCCCTTCGTTCATAAACGCACGCACTCTATAGATGATGATGGATACCTACAGTTCTACGCATCAAGAGGCGCTTGAAGATTTATTACAATTGTTTGATATCGATGATGACAGAATCCGTGACCCATGCATCGACTATTGGGTGCAACTGGTAAGTTCACATGCTATGGATATGACTTTCTTTCTCATCATGATATAGACCCACGGTGTCTTACATTCAGCTCAAGCACCCCAGCTATTTCCCTATGCTCCTATCATCGAGAAGTTGAGGCGAATTGTGCCTCTTCAAATCAAATGTCCAGACAATGTAAGTATATTCAGTAAGGTAGATCCATCGACATTGAAAGTTTATCCTGACCACTCGTACTTAGACTATCGCCGTCCACAGTGATGATGACGGTGATGCTGGTACAACGTTTAGATTTGTATCTGAAAGTGAGACAGAGGTTCAATACAAAGCCAGCAAGCACCTTTTGGAGAATCTGACTCAGCTTGATGCAAATGACATGGAAACAGCATTTCGGGAAATGTGGATGGAACATACACAGGTATATATTTGATAGGATTGTAATAGATACGAAACTCATATCAAAGTCAAAAGGACAGCAAGATGCCACGCTGGCTTCTGTTGAGCAAGCTTTGTTGGGCAACAAGTGCTATATCAGATGCTTTACCGAATACCCAATTTGCGGCGGACTGCTTTTCACAGCTGGAATCCATCGCAACACGGACTATGACACCCAACCAACATAACGCCATCATGGCATACAGGCTATATCTAGCCGGACATTCCGTTCGATTGCTCAATGAACGCCCTGAATTCTTACAGCATATACTTGCACTCGTTTGCACATGTGTGCATAATCAGGAACCGTATCTTCGCGAGATGGCATGCTCTACATTTTCACTCCTCTGCAATGATAGCAAACATACTCTAGTGCTGGCTGATGGTAACGGTGTATATGCTTTACTTGATCAATTGGATTCACTTGTCAATAGCTTAGAACCTCGGCAGGTATTGTAAGAAAAAACGGCTATTGCTAGCATTGCATTCACATAAGGCTCGCTATTACAGATACATGGCATTTATGGCGCTGTAGCCACCGTAATATCAGCGTCGCCAGAGCTATATCAGCAACAGCAGATACCAGTACTCATGCATACGCCGAACAAAATCGTAAGTGCATGGGACAAAGATCCGTAGAATCAAAGGGCACGTATAATGATGTAACATGCTTCATGTTTTAGTTATACTCATTGGCGAAACAGCCACAACCATGGCATCAAGGCACATGGGATATGCTGGACACGATTGTGCAAATCAATATACACGTCTGTACGGAGCTTCAACGTGGTTACACATGTCAGCTCCAGACCATTGGACCGTGCCTCGTATCACTATATCGTGAACTTGCACAGACAGAAGGTACGTACAATCAGATGCCCATATGCCATGTCCGATATCTAAATATCACCAGACAACCTATTGCTGCCAACCAAATGGAACATTGTTAAAGAGCATATCAAGCAACTGACCAAATGCTACGTTGGATTTTTCAAGGGTGATGAGGGCAACGATAGCTGGGTGGCTACAGTTTATCCACTACTGGAGGTGTTGGCTCTCTCACCACCTGAAGAAACAGACATGGGTGATTTAATGGGCGCTCTAATATCCTCGTCGTTTGTACAGGTAGTGTAGTGTATTTCCTAAAACATGGATTGGTAATATGTAATCTCACACGTTGAGAATTGATAGCAATTGAATACTACCGAACATCGAGGGATATTTTTACAGGCGGCCTATCATCAAGTGTTTGAACGAATGTATGAGGAGATTCGGCATGATTTCACAAGCAAATACGCCAAGCGTTCTGGTTTCTTCCAACTGGTAGATTCTTTTATAAGACAT
The DNA here is from genome assembly GCF_029851405.1 of Lichtheimia ornata. Lineage (NCBI taxonomy): Eukaryota > Fungi > Mucoromycota > Mucoromycetes > Mucorales > Lichtheimiaceae > Lichtheimia > Lichtheimia ornata. The sequence goes on along the minus strand of NW_026695415.1, from coordinate 28,004 downwards.
GCTTTTGGAGGTAATAGAGCCTATGTGTGTTTGAGTGACAGCATGTAATTGTAGAATATGATAGAGATGATGGCACTGCTGAAGGAAAACGAGTTTTCACTCCTAGTGGAGAGTATACTATGGGGAATTCAGCATCCGGCGCACGAGATCAGTAACAAAGCATTGGAGACGTGTGATGTATTCCTTGACCGTGTTGCGGAGCTAGAAGAGGAAGATCCCCAAAATGCCATGTACAAGATGTATTATACTAGCATATTGCGTGCGGTGCTTTGTGGTGTCATTGACCACGACCGGCGTACACGTAAGTATTAAAATGTACTCCGAATATTGGAAATAATGTACTTGTATATCTAGAGTTCGATATGCAAAGCCAGCTCCTAGCAAGATTGTTGGACCTTGTGCAGCAAGGTGAAGTTTACACACAGTTATACCAACCTGGAACATTTACCTCGAATGCCAGTTATGTGGAAGAATGTATTCGACAGATCCTATGTGAGATCTATCCGAGTTTACCGCAGTGAGTGCTATAAAGAGCATAGTAATGTGATGTTACTGACATTTACTTGCAGAGACCAAATCGATATGGTGGCACAAGGCATGGTTGGGTGCTGTGATGATATTGTCAAGTTTCGCCAAGATTTGATTGATTTCATGGCAGACTTCCGGTCTAGCGATGAATTTGCTCAAGGAACAGAAATCCTTGAAGCTGAAGCATGGGAGCGGCTCACTATGACATAGATCGAAGTTGCTTGACCATTATAAGCTAAATAAACTTCTATACGACATGCATTCTACATAATGACAGTATCATTTATTCCCCTATTCGGCATTCTCTTGGTTTGCTCAAAAAATAGAACAATACGAATCTAGCTGCAAAGCAGCGGAGGAAGCCCATGCTCAATAGTCAGTAGTCTACCATAATATTCTTCGTTTGGATAACGAAGAGTAAACCCAAGTAAATTCCATTATTACCAAAATCATGTTTATCGGGCTTGCGTCTATGGGTCAATCAACATGCTTTAATCGGTGGTGATGCTGCCATTCATTAGTATTAGTTTTTTAACTCCAGGTTGCTTTGTAAAAGTTGATGGCGCCCAGATTGTGCAAAATGTACTTATTCAGATCACCCTGCGTCAGTTCGAAAAGCAGTATACTGTATCATACATTGTACTACGTTACACGGATGACGGTCAAGGGATACCTGGATCAGGATGGATAGTCAAAGCTACGCACAACGGAGGGTTTGATAAATAGCATGCATTCTATTCAGTCGCCAGGCTTCAGATTGCTGCTATAGCGCGCGTTGTTAAATGTATGGCATTGATGGAGCTAGGCTGTGAGAACTGAGAAAACTTAATCACAACATCCGGCGTACCTTCAATTATACAGATAAGCTTTTTTTTTGGGAATTTTATACTCTTTTTGGTGGCGACACAATATACAATCAACCCATCCTGTATCGATATTTTGCTTCACCTTTGCTTTCTCTTTCTTCTACTTTATTTCAATGGGTTCTATATTGTCTGTGCTTTGTACACTCGCAGCTAGCTACCTGGTGTCTCAGCTGGTACAAGCGTATATGTGGAAGGATCGCTATGACGACGGCAAGTCCAAGGCACCGTGGCCGCCATCTCCAATCCGGCAACCATTGTTTTGGAATTCATACGACCGATTTAAGCGAGAATCATATCACCTGTTTTCAGCCATGGGGCAACAACTGGGCGACGTCTTTAGTATAAAACTGATGCAGCGGCGCATAATTGTGTTGAATCATGCAAATGCAGTGCGAAAAGCGCTTGTTGAACATCAGCAGGAAAATTCATCCAAGCCGAAGTACTCACATATGGAAAGCTTTGAACATCTCATGACTGAACAAGGTATATGCGCTGAAATATATGAGGATATCATTTCCATACGCTAACAAACACACACAATCACAGGCAAAACTGTATTCACTGCACAATTCTCACCGTATTGGAGCAGACTGCGAAAAGCCATCCATCGAGTTCTTGGCAGTAAAGCTTCCATCAGCGCATTCGATCGAGCATTCGATAGCCTAGCAGAGCGGTTCGCCATATTGGATGGTATCATAGATACCGATGAATTACGTGATCTAGTCAACTTGTTAGCTATGGAAGCCGCCATTACTCTTGTGATAGGCGAGAAAATACAACAGAATGAACAGCAACAGGTGCCGATTGCAACGTTGAAAGATCTCATAGATATTTGTGAACAAGGACAGTTGCTTCAATCAAGAAAATGGTATTATCGATACGGGGCATTCCTTTCAATAGCAAGAATTATCGGCATAACGTCTAAGCAGCGCGATGCATTAAGAATACGAAATAGGGCCATTGATATACTACTTTCTTTGGATGGCTCTGATGATAAAAGCGTTACCAATAGCCTGCGGCATCTACAACCCTCAAAGCAAGATCCGGAACCAGAGCAACTTACTCCTGAAGAAATAGCAATTAATCAGCTACACCTCCTCATGCATGGTTACCAACACCTCTCTTCAGCGCTGTTTACCGCTATCCAGCGAATTGCTTCTCTCGGTTTATCCTTTCAGGACGAGTTACGTCACGGAGGTGTACCATTGATGAATGCATTTATTGCGGAGTCTCTCCGGTATAACCCACCAACGCGTTTGTATTCTCACACCGCGCGCACGGATCACGAGATTCACTTCGATAACGGAGGAACTTTTCGTATGGATGAAGATACTGATATTGTTGTCAATCTCGATACCATCCACTTTGACCCACAGGCATATCCATATCCTGAAAACTTCAACCCACAACGTTTTATTTTCCCTCCAGATCACCAAAATCCTTCTATTCTCGATAAGGACAAATTAACCATGCCGGTCAGGGATCATCTTGCATTTGGTGTCGGTCGACGAGCTTGTCAAGGAAGTAGAGCGACACAACGAATAATGACGGTTGTCCTATCATCCTTGATAAGACGGTACAATCTTGAAGGAGGGAACGTCAATGAAACAATCGATCATTCGAGTGCTGTGTGGTCTTGGACAGGAAGGAGCGAAACAAAAGGTGCACCTATAAAATTCATTGCAAGGCGATAGTGGAGGAAAGATGTACTCTTTTTCTTGTCGCTCTCTGTTGTACAGCAAAGATAGGCAATTCTTATATAAACATCATACAGTATTCCGATTCTTCCTGTTGTCGTGTGATAAAGAAAACAGCCCTTGTTATCTGTGAGATGGGTTCCTGCAAGTGAAAACATACTTCGTTCCATGCATTGGCTAGTGTTTGCATGACAACGTGACTCATGGTTACGCCATCAGGTAACAGAAACATGACACAAGGAGCTCAGTTTTTCTTCTGGGTCTTTTTACCATTCTCATGATCTGTAGGTACACGCTGATAACGATAGGCTACCCTCTTGTTAATTTGTATGGCTTTGCATAGCAAAACATATCATAAACGATCCTAAAACCGTATGTGTTTGAACCTTTAAAAAGATGCATTCCCGCTCATTCTCGAGACGAGCTAGCTTGTTGAAGAGAGTATTCAAGGACTCTGCTATTCTAACCCTCATTTACGATGGGTGCCTGAAGAAAAAGGTAATCTACTTGCTGATCCATGATTGCAGGTACCTCCTCCTGAATTCGTTGCTGTACATAGTTGTAGTTTGTGCAGATGTCGAGTCTATTGCCCAGAAGCAAGTGACACTTATTGCAGGTGGCGGCTCGGGGCATGAACCAGGTTATGCAGGTTACGTGGGCCATGGTATGCTGGCAGGAGCAGTTTGTGGCCACGTCTTCGCCTCACCTTCTGCCAGCCAGATAACCTCTGTCATTGATCGTGTACAATCACCACATGGAACTTTGGTAGTCGTAATGAACTACACAGGCGATTGTCTAAACTTCGGTCTCGCCGTGGAAAGGGCGAAAGCTCGTGGTGTGAAGGTGGAGATGCTAATTATTGGCGATGATATCTCTGTTGGCCGAAGTAGCAAAGTTGGTCGCCGAGGTATGGTAGCCACAGTGCTCGCTATCAAAGCGGCAGGGGCTCTAGCTAGTCAAGGGTAAGATGAACAACTGGCTATATGTAATTTCTAATGCCACTTTGTTAACAGAGCATCACTCGCGGAGGTACGGCAAACAGCAGAATACGTTAACCATCATGCTGCAACTCTTGGTGTCGCACTTGATCATTGCCATGTCCCAGAAGGAAGTAAAACAGAGCGTCTCCCTGACAATGAGATCGAGCTTGGTATGGGCATTCATAATGAGCCTGGATGCTTGAAAGCCAAAACATTGTCTGCAAAGGACCTAGTGGACAAAATGATTGGATTACTGGTTGATCAAAATGACAGAGAGCGATCTTTTTTGCGCCTACAACAAGACAAGGCCACACCAATTGCACTTGTAGTCAACAATTTAGGCGGCATATCTAACCTGGAAATGAATCTAATGGTGAAAGAAGTCGTAGAAGCTTTGAACAAGCACCCCAATCTTGATATTCAGCGTCTTTATGCCGGTGAATTTCTGACTAGTCTCAATATGCCAGGAGTATCGATCACAATTTTAGTATCTCATGGAGAGAGTGGAGAACGCTTCATGAGCTTGTTGGATGAGCCTGCTCAAGTTGCTTACTGGCCTTACTCCTCTAAGTCGGCCTTACTCTCAAGGGATACTATGATCCCTTCCAAGAGCCGCCCTACTGACCAAAAGCAGCCATTGGTTACTAGAGATACCGATCCTGAAGGTATTGACAGATCCGTGTAAAAGTTGATGGCTTACTTCGTTACACAATGTAGTCAGCAAGAAACTTGAAAGTGCTATTCGTGCAGCGGCTGAAGCTGTTATCAGTGCTGAACCAGAAATCACGCGGTGCGATACGGTCCTTGGTGACGGTGACTGTGGTACTGCATTGAAGGCCGCTGCCCGTGGTAAGCTTTGCTCATTGCCATGATATAATATATGTTAACCTACTCGTGTCTTTTAAAACAAAATAAGCTATTCTCCTTACGATGTCTGAGCTTCCGCTACAGTCTGCCTCACAGACCATCATCAAGATTGGAGAAATCATTGAGAACTCCATCGGTGGGACGTCCTCAGCTATTTACTGTATCTACTTGAATGCTCTCGGTGCTAGCTTAGCCGAATATGGTAGTACAAGCAGGGTATCTTGGTCGAAAGGTATAACATCATCAGTTACCTTAGGGCTGAGTTGCTCGATTTGTAACTAATTAATACTATGAACTCTAGCGGCATCACGTGCATTGATCTCTCTGCAATCCTATACGGCAGCGCGCATTGGAGACCGTACTCTGATGGATGTCTTGATTCCGTTTGTTGAAACGCTTAGCCAAGAAGGTGATATCAGATCGGCTGTAGATGCGGCTCGTCAAGGTTGTGAAGCAACGCATGGGATGAGAGCACGTATGGGTCGGTCATCTTATCTCGCTGAAGAGGAAGTCAGGAATGCGAATTTACCTGACGCTGGTGCGTTAGGCTTAGCAGCTTTACTACGAGGAATTGAATATGGGGTGACTCATTGACGATGATCTATTCGTTAATACAAAAACCTACCCCCATTGTCCAAATGATTGAGCTTTGTAATGACATAATTACCCTTTCAAGTATCCAAAGCAGGAAACCGCGTTATACGCTGAAAGTCATCAATCGTTCCCCCATTATTTCCTAATAAAGGCTATAAAAGCGGTCCCATCCGCACGACGATTTGCATTGCGAATGTTAGCATATCAAACAACCGATTAATTACAGTAAAGCAGCTTTACGTCGTGTAATCATCTCTATAGCAACTGGGTATGTATGAGTACAGACGCGGTTCCCTGTTTTCACCTTGTGACAATTCCACAATGGCGAGAAATGTATCGCGAGATTTCACGCGACCAACTTTCGAGATCTCGCAAATGCCGATCCTTAACTATGCCTATACCCAATGCAAGTGTGAGTGTAACCCAGGGCAGTAGCTTATTCCGCTAGATTATGAAAGCAGCTAATGAGCAAGTCTCAAGTTCGTGATGGGGCAATACCAGATTTCGCCATGTCACCATGAGCCAAAAAAAAAAGAAAGGAACTCGATGAGGCAGAGCCCGGCAAAATATAAAGCCGGATCCGTTACACAAAGCCCAGATCACAAAAAAAATTTTTTTGGGATGGACCCCAGACTCCAAAAAATTTTTGGTGGCACGGTGGTCGGTTTGATATAGGGCACAAAACGTCCGGTGGGTAAAAATACAATACGTCCGGTGGGTATAGTACAAAACGCTCGGTGGGTAAATATACAATACGTCGGTGGGTTAACCCACCGACGTTATGTGCGAACTGGGCTTTACACAAATCGTCACCCGCTGGATGAATATTTAGACGGTTTTCGAGGCTAAAAGGACGCATTCGGAAAAAAAAATCCCCATTTTAATTACTTATAGTACTATTTAGGCTTAATATGCATGCAAGAGCTTCTCTTCTATGAAATTGATGCAATAATGTTAGTCAAAGGCATCCGCAAGAGACACCTTTCTAGAGTTTAATATCACATTTAGTCCTCTAAACTTCACCAAAGAGGTGATCTATACGTATTTAATAACATCTTGAGGTCGCTTCCACACATTTGATGGCGTTTTGCGAGTTTCAAAGGAAGGATTTATTTACAAATACCTGTTTAATGCTGCGTAGCCGACGTAATGCAGAAAATTAGAAATATTGAAAATATTTCTGTCCCGTTGTAGATATCACCTTTGACGAAATAAATGAAAAAGATAATAAATCGTTACAATACATTTGGTCGATTAACCTACGATCTTTATATATTCTTTACACCGGGAAAATACTTTACCCACCGAGCGTTTTGTGCTTTTTACACACCGGACGTTTTGTACCCCCTATTTCAATTTTTTCCATCCCAGCTACTATTTCTATAGGTCCACAAGTTCGCCTGACCCTGGTATGCACTAACATTTACCCGGGATTTTTGTACATGTATCGTTGGCGTTATACGAAGGCAACGACTCAATGTCTTGCGCTCTTTGTACCCCTTTCTTGCACGTGATCATTGCACTGTTATTACCAGTTACCATAATTTCTTACAAGGCGAGGAGACTAAGAGATCACATCACATCCTCACAACTGTATGACTTGACTTGCCTCTGACCGCTGTGATGCCTTAGTCAAAGCTGACCATAAGGACTGCTTTTATAATTGTAAACAAAGTTTCAGCTCCAGTTGACTTGTGGCTTGTCGAGAAACAGAGAAAAAATTCGCTCGTGTAGGACAAAGGGGCATATTTCATATCTTCTCGGATCATCTTGTGTCACTAATCAAAGTTGTAGAACAAGGGTTCTTTTCTAGTTGAGTTTTCGATTTGAAGGTAGGTTGACATGGAGAATGCTGAGAAAAGAGTAACAGAAGTTCATATGGGAGAGATCACGTGCTCAAGAGGTACAGGACTTCACGTGCATCTAACGGCTGTGACTTATTAGTCAATGTTGACCAAAGTGGCTGCTTTCATCAAATTTCAGATGCGGTCGACTTGTGACTTAAGAAAAAATTCGCTCATGCGGGGTAAAGGGGCATGTTTCATATCTTCTCTGATCATCTCGGGTCACTAATCAAAGTTGTAGAACAAGGGCGGTTTTATAATTGAGTTTTCGATTTGAAGGTAGATTGACATGTAGAATGCTGAGAAAATATTAAACGCAAATCATATGCAAGAGGTCACGTGATTACAAAGACCATACTAGACTTGGCTCTGAGCTCTGACCTCTCTGACATATTAGCGAACGTTGTAGAGACGGCTATGTTTCACTATCGTTCGCGAGACTTGAGATGACGTCCGCTTGCGAACTGTCGATAAAAGAGCACATATAGGTATCTACATAGTGGGGGTATGTTCAATGTCTTCTGTCATCGACTTGGGCTAGTAATCAAAGTTGTAGAACAAGGGTCCTTTTATAGTCTAGTTTCCAATCTCAAGGTAGATTAATATGTAGTATGCTGAGAAAAGAGTAACAGAAGTTCATACGAAAGCATGAAAGACATCACGTGCACACGAGTACAAGACTTGACTTTGACCACTGTGATTGATGTGTTTGTCAACGTTGACCACAATGGCTGCTTTTATATAATTCGTCGGCATCTCAGCAAGCTTTCAGGCGTCATCGATATGTGGCCTGTCGAGAAATAGTGTGGTGCATACGTATAGCGGATGATCGGTTAAACATTATCCATCACAACAAGACGGCACACGTTGGTCTTTGCAGATCACCTCCTATCCATACGTACGCTGTACGCATGATCTAATGTCACCACATTTATATGCATCATCACATACATCTCTAGCATCCTTCTCCTATTCGCATACTATACACCCGATACTAGAATTAAGATATAAAAGCATTGGAGCATCGTCTTCAGAATAAACATCAATCTCAAAGAGACTCATTTTTCGTGTTCCTTTGTTTTATTTTATCATTCATCTTCATTCACCACAAATAGAGAAAAAATTCTTTGACAGCTGTTCGTCCTCTGAGTTTATACAGCGGTTGTAGTGAATCATAATTCATCTTCAATAACTCAGAGCCAATGGTGCCTGCAGATGACCGCAATAAGGTATCTCCAAGTGCAGTTGCTACATGAATGGAGAGTGACGCGTGTATGTCAAATCGCACATTGGGTTGGAAAAACATCTACAAGTCAGAAGAATTGCAGGGTAGACATCCGAAATGGCTTTATCATACAGAACTATCTATGATCGAACTTCGTTTCGACGACGCACAGCCATTCCATGATACGGTGGAAAGCAAGTGTGCAAGTCATTTACCTAAGTCATGTTGCGAGGAGCAAATATCACTTGACTTTTCAAGTTCTCACACTTGTGTTGTATTTGTACCACAACGTTGGAGATGGTAACCATATTAAGTCGTCATACGTGGTATTTTCTATACATATTTCCTTTCTCTTTACACCTTTGTCTTGCTATGTTAAGCGAACAGCGAACCGAGTTCTGTCAGCATCATAGCGATGATGCGATCTGTAATTCCGAGCAGGTGGCAACGGATAGCTTTGATGCTGATCGTGTGCATGAGTTTCCAGCGCCCTTTCTAGTACGAACAAAATCACGGCTTGAGAAGGAAAGTTTACATCGGCAATATCAAAATCAGCAACAGCGCATGAATAGTCCATACGGATGGATTCAGTGGTTATACGAGAAGATATCCTTCTCTGCCATACTCGAAAACAAGTCGGCTGTGGCCAGAGATCATCTCGGTAAGGAGATAGCGTGCGTGCAGCTTTGGTATTAGCGTGTTAAGACCCAACATATATAACTGGTCACACAGCCAATGAACGAACCTTTTTGGCTTGGCTACGCACATCATTGGCCATGGTCACAGTGGGTGTGGGTAAGTGATATGTAATATTGTTTCATTGCGTACACTGGTTTTGCTGATGTGTCATTTATTAAACAGCTATTACACAGCTCTATAGCATGAACCCACAAGGAAGTGCGACTGCAGGACGCGCAATTGGTGCTATTTTTGTGATGCTCAGTGTTGCGTTTCTCTACCTAGCCAATGTACGCTATTTTCATTCGCAGCTGGCGTTGATAAAGGATCAGTTTCCTGCCAGTCGTGGGGCGATCATGTTCGGCTCATCGGCTGTTTTAGCTTCTTTAATTGCCATGTTTGTCGTTATCATGATTCATGATCGACAATAAATCCTGAAATACAGCAAGATGGATAGATGTTCGAGCTCTGGGGCCCGTTGTGACCGCCTCGTCATACTTGAGCAGTAACACTATTAACTTCTTCACACATACAATTTACTTGACATGAAGGCGCAGCGATTTGCACATATATGGGATCTTTTGTGTACGGAAAAAGTGTATGAGAATGTATTAAACAGGGCTTTTTGGTACTGTACGTCATGGCTATAGAGTCATTTCCTCGATTTCTTTATTCACGTATCTATCTACGATCGTTTCCTTACCAAGGGAGCTAGTTTGTCCCGCTGACACATCAGATGCTGCAGCTTTACGCATGGCTTCAGCAACACGGGTGACAGGAACCGCAAGATGGAGGTTGAAAAACCGGTTGATCGGAGAAATGACACTACCAAATGTCGTTTCGAGCAATCGTGTTCTTGGCCGTGGCTCTTCCAATTCCAAATACCCAGGATGGAAAATAGAAACACGTTGGAATCCTGTGTTGATAATACCTTGCTCCGTCTGCCCTTTCGATTGAGGATAAAGAAATGGCGAGTTTGGGTTTGAATGCTTTTATGCTGTGGTCAGTATTCTGCATATCATTGATCATAGTAGAACGATAAGGGTACTCACAGCTGACGAACAATAAAGAAAATGTACCGGCGATAAAGATGGCACGGATGTGGATGTATTGTCACTCACGGGTTTGTTCTCTTCCGCGATGATCTTTGCAGAGTTAAGCACGTAACCTTGGTCAATTCGTTTGAATGCCTCACTGCTTCCAGCGTCAGCGCGAGTGGTTCCGAGACAACAAAATACATCACTTGTATCATTAGTCCAAATACTTGTTATTACCTTCGATCCCTCTCTCATTCATGTTTATATAGCTTACTTGACGTTCTTAAACTTATCACGATGTTCTTCGAGCTTGTCAAAGTCAACCGTTTTTTGTTCCTATGTTTCCCTTCTGTTGTCAGTTACTTCGTGAATAACTTCCATGATTCGATAATACTTGCGAGCTTATCTTGAGGGATATTTGAATCAAGTTCCACAGGACGACGGCCTACAGTGATAACTTTTTGATAGTCGCCATTGAATAGTAGGTCCTTTACTAATGCTTTGCCGACAGCACCTGCGAATGAGACAAGTTAACATGCTTTGTTTTCGGCGATTGAGTGTATTTAAATTACTGACCAGTCGATCCAAGAACAAGCGCAGTCTTGTCGTGATGCATAGTATGTATTAATCAAGCTTACGAACGCCAGGACCGCGGTTTATATAAGCTAGGACGTTTCTCCGAGCCTATCAACATAGATGGTAAATTCGCCACGTCATGCACGAGTTGCCTTAACCATCTGTACAACCATCATCATCCAACTGCATATACTGTAACTCGCCACCACACATCAAGAGTCACCTCACGCCTGAAGGATAGAAACTTCCTAAATAATTCCCATTGTAGCAATTTATTGTACCTCTCAATCTCGTACCCATTCTTGCATGCTATCTCCTGTTAATAATGTTGGATGAAAAGGTTATTTTAGGGAACACATCCTTGCGTTGGCCAACCATTTCTAAGTTTCTATTATCTAGGAGATCTTCCTTTTTATTGAGTTGGACCTGGCCGTGTGTGACAATTGATGATTATTATAATACGAAGATTTTGGTATGCCAAATACAGAATGTAGAAGCATACCACTTGTAAACGCGGTGATAAAGGAAAAAGGGTTTGGTCATTCCTTTGTTGTTATTTTTTTTGCATTGATTGATCATGCCTTTGTGGCTCGGCCGTTTTCACTCGCTAAAGGTACCAACGATTTTTATCCTTTCGTGCATGTCAAGAGATACTGACATGCACGAAAAAGGGGGAACACAGTCATGGTTTTTGGAGCAGGAGAAGCATTCTGCACACCTTCACTCCTTTTTCTGTTATTTCACTCTTTTTACTCCCGTATGGCCAAAGCGAATATCAACATGAGAATGACGGATACTCACAGTCAAGAGGACGATTCACCTAAGGAGCATCCATTTTTGTATTATGGCAAAGCTGCAGAGAAAATAATACCTGTTACAGCTGCTTCTTCCAACCCTTCGACAGCTTTGAACTTATTGTGTTATCAAACCAAACATTCCTCGACGTTATACGGTGATAATATGCATCAGCAATCGATCATTGAACCACTTTGGGAAGATAAGCTGAGTGATATTGAAGACCATCGTGCCACAGTACCTATATCGACTCCACCTCCAGCAGACAGTTGGTACGCGATCTTTTTCAAAACACCCCTTGTTCCTGTATCACGCGGTAAACAATGGCATGTTGTTTTTTCATATACAATGGCATTTTTAATGGTTGCCATTATGTCGGGAGAGTTCATGATGAACCACGAGTTGTCTGGTAAAAATGAACCATAGCATGGAATAAGCAAATGTTGATAAGATCAAGTAGGTGAGTTTTTCGAGTTTGACCCTTTTAATTTCATGATTGGTCCATCGGCACAAACTTTGATCCAGTCAGGCGCACGATATCCACCATGCATGCGTAATACAACAGCAATGCCACCAGAGGAACAATACATTTGCTTTTCTCAACCATATGAAGCTAATGGTCATGCAGGAATCAAAGATAATAACAATCAGCCCGATTTACCTGACTTTAACAATCCGCGGCAATCCCTTTGTTCACTGCAACATGTGTGCGGCATGGGAGGCTTCTTAAGACCGTCAGTGCCTGATCAGACTTTTCGCTTCATCACACCGCTCTTTGTCCATGCTGGCCTTGTCCCATTGCTATGTAATATCGCAGGACTCCTCACTATCGGCCGTAGCCTCGAACGTGTTACCAACGCTGTACGCATGTTGATTATATATTTTGTTGCTGGTACCTTTGGCCATATCTTCGGGGGAAATTTTGTACCCATCACCAAACGCAAGTATCACTTACTGTGTGCCACTGATATATATATATATATATATATATATATAGATATAACGTACTCACAATATCAATATTAGTGGCAGCTGGGAGTAGTCCAGCAGTTCTTGGGTTGGCAGGATGTTTGCTCGTCGATTTTGCATTGACTTGGCGTTTTATTACTAAGCCAAAGCGTCACTTTGTCAAATTATTGCTTGTTACTGGTATGGATGGATATTGCTTCAAATTGTATTACACCATAATCGAGTGACTGAATCATATCGTTGAAAGGATTATGTTTCACCATGGGATTAATGCCAGGGTATACATTTTCATATGTGGACGAGAAAATACTATGTTATTGATCTTGACACCCGTTATCCAGGGTAGATAATGTATCGCATGTAGGAGGATTCTTGGCTGGACTTCTGATTGGGGCCATCTGCATCCCACCTGCTCATGGAATTACCAGGCGAGGTACCTTATATCTATGGATGGTGCGTTTTGCTGCTCTCAGTATTCTGATAACAATGCACGTCGTTCTCAGTAACCGCTTTTTCGACCGAGACTACCATGTAAGAAAGCACTACCACTACGTTTACCAATATATCATACTAATCGAAACCACTAGTATTGTCCCTTGTGTCGGTACATTTCATGCATGCCACTTAATGGCTCCTGTCGATTGGATAAGACATAATGTAAACTGGATCAGGATCACAACACACTTTGGGCACATTTCCTTTGCAAACGTTATATAGACCAATTTTTGAGCGCGTGGTTATCCTCGAAATACAACATCACATTAAAGAATTTGGGTACGGCTACAGTTAGAATGACTTGTGGTCTGGACATGCAACAAGATTGCAACGAGATACGCTGTTTCACCCGTGAAAGGAATCTAAGGACAAAGACGATTCTTAAATACGGTAACCTTTAACTGTATATAACCTCGAGACTGAGATCACCTTCTTCGCTATTAGGGATGTTACCCATGTAATTCCTTGTTATCTTTATGCCAAAGTTAGAATGAGGGACTTCCCGATAATGTACACGATGTGTACTGTTCTTCGCCTTTTAACTTGTCACTGTGGAAAACCAACAAACACGTGCCACCTTGGCTTGCATATTCAAACCAGCTACATTTTTCATGACATATTCAACGAACCCTTTCACAAAAATGGCATCCTCAGCGTTCTCGTCATATTTAATGTTGTCATGTCAGCTCCGGAAACATTAGCCAGGAGATGAAGTAGTTCACAGCACTATCTCACACCAATAACACCAAGTGACATGCAGTACCGCTTTATTCAAACAGCGCGATTTTAAACAACAGCAAAGAGGGCCTGATAGCTCGTATTGAAGTCAAAGATTGGCTCTTGCAAAGTTCAATTACAAAATGATCGAGCGCAATGATGCGTGATACCCTTCAATTATACAAGCCGGTCACATGAGAAAAAACTGGATATTATTGCTTAGCGAAGGGAGAGAATATACAGAATCAAAATAATCGTTGGAGAAATGATAGAAAAGATGCAAGTATGGTTTTTTAGTCGCTATCATCCAATTCATCCTTTTCTTCTTTGCGATCATCGGGTATTGATGCATCGTGCATGTCCTCATCAATATCTTGGTCACTGCTGCTACCTAGGCTTTCGCTCTTTGCATCATCCTCTTCTTCATCTTCTTCACCTTCATCAGCCATGTCAACCTCGTCTTCTTCCTCTGCAATGAGGTCTTGATCATCGGTCTCGTTATCGGTTCGCGTAATGTCCCGTTCTTCTTCGTCACTAGCATCCGCAGCGTCTTCCTCTTGTTCAAAAGTGTCATCTTCTTCCTCTTCTTCACCTGCTGATTCCTTTTCGAGATCTTCCTCATCCGCTTCCTCTTTATCTTCAATTGCTTCGGCGTCGCTCTGTTCCTGATCCTCGCCAATCAATGCATTCTGTTGTGCTTCATCACCTGAGCTATCTCCTGCTTCCGAATCGTATTCAAGCGGGTCATCCTCCTCATCACTTGGCGTAAAATCAAGATCATTTTCCTCATCATCCTCATCGTCATTGTAAGTTGATGCTGATGCGGTAGCCACTGCTGTTCCCGCCACTGCTGCTGCTGTTGTTGATGATGCTCTTTTTGAAACTGGTGCCATTTTTTCTTCGCTCATGCTACTGTCATTGATTCCACAGGTTTGGATATAAGAATCAATGCCGGTGTATTCGGATTGTTCGATAAGTGAGAATTCGATTGTTTTGTCGCTGATAGATGACCCCAATGGCGAATGATTTTCTTTGAGCACGAGAACCAGATTGAACGTATGTTGCATGATGTTGCAAAAAAATGTGGATGAGATGCTGTTGAGTGGGAAAAAGATCGTTGGCTTCTTGAATCCATATAGGATACCTTCGGGTAAAAAGTATAAACATCCTTCCTTGGCTTTGAGATACGTATTTGCATGACATCGAATCGTATTTCCATCTTCCTCCATCATTCCTACTACTGGTTTCCCTGTCTTTGACGATTCGATCGTGGTTCGAAATGCTTTTTGGGAAGGACGACTTGTTGGGATTTGCCCTTGGACACTTAAGAGTGAGAGCAAGCGATCGCGCTTTTGGTCAGATTCATTCAATATCTCATCTGCTTGATCCCCAGCCCGCTTGACCACCAATGGATTGGGTGTCTTGTTTGGAATATTAAACACAACAGGGTCAATGCCTGCATTCTTAGAGAATAGAGCAAACGTATCACCCTTGGCTGCACCAGGACTTGGCACACATGCTATCAGCTGCATATCATCTAATGTATACGAAAAGTCGTTCTCCTCTGTCTTTGGGTTCCTCAGCACCAATATCTTCGACGACAACACCAGAGTATACTTTTTGCGCGCAGGTAGCTGAACCGATATATCAGAAATGGTGACGGCATCTTGTAAATCAACAACAGTGTGGTCGATCTTTGGCCTTTTGCGTTCGCGTTCGCCATGTACTGTTGACAGCTTTTCCGCGTAATAGGCTATTAAGCGTTGAATCACTGGTATACTGTCGGGAGTTGTTCGTGTCAATTCTTCAACGGCCGATCGTAGTTCAAGGTCTTCAATTTCGGAAAGCCACGGCATCATGGTATTGGAAAACATAAAGGACAGGTTTAGTATCTGTGCTGTGTGGGGCTTGAAGGCTGGACTGTTGTAGCCCACTCTGGAAATTCGCCCTTTGCATTATTGGTTACCAGCTTCATCTTCCAGCCACCTGCATATTGACACTCCTTTGGCCTTCATTAAACAGCCTAAACGACTTGTAGAAGATTACCGGAATCAAATCATTAAAAAAAAATAAACTTTGCCTTTGATTGCTTTTCATGTGATGCATAGCTTCCCTCAACACTATGTTTGCTCATCATCTGCACGATCAAGTAGTCAAAAGAGAAACAAAAGGGCGCATCAAGCTGATCGCGATTCTTATTGTTGCTGTTGATACGTCATGTGCTCCTACGGAAGTTCGAATGTGTGATGGAAACATCTATCTACGTTTCTACGTATCGTATCCATAAGCAAATACAAGAATACAACAATGACAATGTGTCATATCCACCAATTGATGATCGACAGCATCTAGCCAGGCTGGCCAATCTGCAAAAAGCTCGTGATGTAAAAAACGCAAAAGAAAAAGAGGATGAAGCAGCAATTTCAAGAGGCGATGTCGTATTTCAAGTACCAATATCATCACCAAGTACAAGATGACCATACAGTACTTATTCTGCAAGAGGACACCGTATGTAACGTTCCCATATATATACAATGGTACACAGTGTTTCGAGTTGCCACTTCTCATACGCCAAGACGGATCCATGTTGCCCTTCCGATAAAGGCATTGCTTGCGCTCTCTTACCTTCAGGTTTACCTACGTATTCAGTATACTTTTTCCCACGTGATTGGTTCTTTGTATATTCCATTTTCAATCATTGTACATATTTCCTGCTGTTAAATAAATGCTTATATGCCTCTTGAAGCCATTTTAGTTACTGCGAATTTCGAGCGGCTCTAATGAGTTATGCATTTACCTACTTTAATGATCCATTAAGCTAAAGGACACTTTTTTTGGGGGTTGATGGGGTGCTGCCACCCATTCATATGAGTTGTACTTGTACTATCACGTTCAATGTTTATCATTGCTAAACTTTTTGGTCATGCTGTAAACAATAGAACTCTATGCAGTTATTTGAATGGCTCTTGGCGTTAGACATACGCTAGAACCTTAGATATTACTATTGCGTTTGAAGAGCCAGCAATGATCAGTAAACGATTTTGTCATTGCATGTTGGTGGACACTCACTTTGCATGGATGAGAGCAGATGATCCGAAATCACATTTTCCAAATGGTGGCTTATAAGAAAGTGTAGCTTTTATTCTCCCGCCATCTATTAATTCGTTTAAGATATACGTTGTCATGCGGTGTAAGAGGAGTCGGTCTGACGGAGAAGGTGAATAGGTTACACGTGTTGTTGACAGGTTGCACAAACAGATGGTGATGATAATCTTGGGCAATGTTGGTTCTTCATACACAAACATCGATTGACGGAAAGCTACCCACGATGGCAGAGTCAATTGCTTTGTACATGCATACCATGTTTGAGTATTTACACGTCCACATTTGATGCAGGATTACACATTGGATGTTCCAAGTTCAGGAGTTTGTTGGCTGCATAAAACCAAGGCTGGTGTCACTTTTGGCAGAGATACATAAAGAGGGATTAGTGGTTGATCCATACTGATCGAGGTATACATGTATGCATATCCACAAGAGGAGCTGCGGGGGGCTGGGTGGCTGTATCAAGGACGGCGAGAGGCACCAAAAAGAGTCCACCCCACCTTTCTCCACTCCCATTTTACACATTCAAGGTGAGACACACCCCATTGACGACCTACAGCGCATTAACTCCTGTCATGCTCTTTAATGCAAGACCTAGATGGGTGAACCGGTGGTCAATGGCGACTCTTTCAACTACAACAAGCACGCGCGCAATCTACCCATGTTTCAAACTTCCATTCCCGTACAACAGGTACGGCCAATCGCTGCAGCGCTTTTACTGCTCAAGTTTGACATTGTGGTGCTGAAGCTCGTGTGTAGATTGCTGTTCTCTCGTTTACAAGATCTAATGGAGGCGTCGCGTGTATTCATTTCCAAGTTGTCCACAACAACACTTTACACTGCCTCTTTTGGGTATGTTGGCAAGAAAATGCGTTTAGATTGGGTTTCCTTGGATCTCACATTGTGTTCATGGTAGATTGACTTGTTGGATGATGGTACCTGTGGACAGTAGCAAGAGATTGATCTCAAAGCAAGAACGTTGTACGTTGGGTCAATGGTATGTATGGTGTTGGATCTACAATGCAGGACCACTTAATTAATGAGCCTTACAACGAAACAGCAGCAGCACATTACTGGATCGGATGAATACAAGGTTATTTGCAAGCAACAATGGAATGGTATTGGGAACACCTCAAGGTAAAGTGATCATTTTAGGATTTGCCACCTTCAAGTGCACTGATGAAAGCAATAGGCTATCTTTCGGCGATATTACTATTATCACGGCTGCACGTCAAGGGACGGAGTGTACTGTCTTAAGGGGGAAGGCCATGTTGTGGTACGCGGATATTACGTTGGGCTCACGGTGCGACTTCGGTTTAAAAATGCACCCTCTGACCTTTCGTGGAGAACAAAGTATATGCTTCCCATCATTGCACTGCTATACTTTACTCGACTTGAAGACGATGGGTTGTCTTCTTGGCAACATGGCTGGATCCACGGCTAGTGGTGTTAAAGTCGGCTGGGGAGGGGCTTCATGTCACCGTTAAAACCGGTGTTTTGACGCCACGTTCCTACGGGAGGCTAGAAGGCAGTACGGATACTACATTCCTTGGCAGTGCGCCTTTATTATTGCTATTATTGCTGGAGACAAGATTCATTATTGGTATGTATAGCATTGGATTTACAATACAAGTGCTATGAATTAACGAGCTTTTACAAGGAATAGCAGCGGCATCATGATATGGTTGGCATGGAGATACGGTTCTTATTGGAAGGAAGCATGTTATTGTGAGGCATCACAAGGTAAGAGTATCCATTATGGGATGTGTCGCATGCAAATGCACTTACGATGGAAGATGTGCAACAACAAGGTCAAGAAGGCTATTATCAGAGCAGCACGTCAAGGGATGGAGTGTACTGCCTTAAGGGGGAAGGTCATGTTGTGGTACGCGGATATTACGTTGGGCTCACGGTGCGACCTCGGTTTAAAAATGCACCCTCTGACCTTTCGTGGAGAACAAAGTATATGCTTCCCATCATTGCACTGCTATACTTTACTCGACTTGGAAGACGATGGGTGTCTTTCTTGGCAACATGGCTGGATCCACGGCTAGTGGTGTTAAAGTCGGCTGGGGAGGGGCTTCATGTCACCGTTAAAACCGGTGTTTTGACGCCACGTTCCTACGGGAGGCTAGAAGGCAGTGCGGGTACTGCATTCCTTGGCAGTGCGCTTTTATTATTGCTATTATTGCTGGAGACAAGATTCATTGGTATGTATAGCATTGGATTTACAATACAAGTGCTCTGAACTAACGAGCTTTTACAATGGAATAGCAGCGGCATCATGATATGGTTGGCATGGAGATATGGATGGCACGGAGATATGGATGGCATGGAGATATGGATGGCATGGAGATACGGCTCTTATTTGGAAGAATGCTATTGAGAAGCACCACAAGGTAAGAGCATCCATTATGGGATGTGTCGCATGCAAATGCACTTACGATGGAAGATGTGCAACAACAGGATCAAGAAGGCTATTATCACAGCAGCATGTCAAGGGATGGAGTGTACTGTCTAGGGGGGAAGGCCATGATTGTGTTAGCGGAAATCAGTGCGACTCAAGGTGCCACTTCGGTTTAAAAATGCATCCTCTGTTCGTACGCTGGACTACCAAGTATATGTTCCCATCATTGCACTGCTATACTTTACTCGACTTGGAAGACGATGGGTGTCTTTCTTGGCAACATGGCTGGACCCACGGCTAGTGGTGTTAAAGTCGGCTGGGGAGGGGCTTCATGTCAACGTTAAAACCGGTGTTTTGACGCCACGTTCCTACGGGAGGCTAGAAGGCAGTGCGGTACTGCATTCCTTGGCAGTGCGCTTTTATTATTGCTATTATGGCTGGCGGCAAGATTCATACGTATGCATAGAATTGGATTTACAATACTACAAGTGCTATCAATTTACAATGGAAAAGCAGCAGCACAGTATGGATGGCATGGAGAGATGGATGGCATGGGGATACGGTTCTTATTGAAGGAAGGATACTATTGAAGTACCACAAGGTAAGAGTGGTCGTTATGGGATGTGCACTTACGATGGAAGGTGTGTGATGATAGGATCAAGAAGGCTTTTGCTCTGCTAGATCACGTGGGCACGTCAAGGATGCTATTGTACTGCGTGCTATAAAGGCCACTTTTTAACATTGGTGGTTGCTACACACAACAGCATGATTGATCTCCATGTCAACGAACAACCAGTATCGTTCAACAACTTGTCACTGCAAATACATGTCATGTATCCGTCATTGCTAATGGCAAAAAGGTTAAGGGGTAGGAGAGCGTGTGTACTACTATAAGCAGCATACCAAAGAATGGCATCAATGGATATCGTTCATACCAGCATCATTCCACGAGGTGTCAGTACACTCTACAACAATGCATTCTATACGGCATTCGAGCTCCACCAAGGCATGAACAACAACAAGGCGTCGATCGTAAGGGTGACAGCCATGATGGACATTCGTCATAAGTCTGGATATCAAGCCCATCGCAACGTCGCATCACAAACTACCAGCACATCCTTGAGCCATGTATACATATCCATTTTGGACCTCTGCCATAATTCTATTGTGGTAGGGACAATAGGCTAGATGTAAATGTAACCAGATGCTGGTAATCCTCTTTCAAAAGGATACTTTTGGGGGATATTCCAAACAGTGTTACGCATAGAAAATGCATGGGTGATCAGCCGTCTGCTTCTTCATCGACCAATTTCAAAGGGCAACGATGGATGGCTCATTCCCTCATTATCGACGAGCATGATCAAGCTTTGTATTTGAATGAAAAGAGAAATCTTTGTCCTATGTTGCTATATACAAACGCATTTAGCTAGCTAAAGCGATTATGGGTTATCCAACGAGAGGTGCGACATACACCATAAGAGCAATACTACGCAAGATGTCTTACATCTACATGTAATCGGTGGCCCGACACTAGTGCGTATGTCGCACCTCTTGTTGGATAACCCCACAATCGTTTTAATTATCTTAATACGTTTGTGTATAGCAACATAGGACAAAGACTCTGAGTTTGTTATGACCACAAGATATGATATGTAAAGTTGGCAATCTTTCTAAGTGGCATGTTTACTTTTTTTTGGTGTTGTATGAAAGTTTTGATGTAAGGGATGTAATTGGCTATCGGGGAAACATAATCTGTTATCGCTTATCGGTATTTTGATACTGAACTGCTCGGGGATGTCGCGCCCCGAACGTCGAAAAATGTCGCGCACCTAGTGATCCCCTGCTGGAATGCTGGACAATTATACTGGATGGTGGCGCTTCTGTTTTCAATGTGACGTATAATGTCGAGAGCACGGTGTTTACGGCAAATGGAGCAATACCTTGTAGTGGGTATACTCTTGTTCGAAATAACAATCGCTTTCTTTTGTTCTTATTAGCGTCAGGAGAGTATTTGATGTAGTTTGCAAATTACAGTGGTTATGAGGAAAAAGTGATTGCAAGCAAAAGTAAAGAGAGAGATAAGATACATGAATCCATTCTTTCTTACGATTGTTTTGTACTTCAGTTATATTTGCGAATAATATACGGCATTTTGCGTTTGAATCTATAAATTATATGGAACCTCGGACCTCGGTCGGCTGAGTCATTATGTGGTACACTGGGTATAAGGAGGTGATTGGTGGGAGCAAGTTGGAGGCAGCCGTAATCCTGTAAAGACCCTTTTCATGAATTATGTTCCACGGTGTGGATCCATGGATTGTGCTACCATCTTTTCTTTATTGGATGAGAGAAAATAATAAATTTTGTATGACAAATAGGGTGATCTATTTGATCCTCATACATCTCTTGACTCATCTCTTATCTTCGTGTCCCATCACATTCTGCCCTTGTACTGCTGTCCCGACCAGTAGACATCCTTTATCCTTTCATCTCTTCTGGTCCTTGTCCTGTGGAAGGCACCTAGCATGTTCCACGTTGCTGCTTCCTTCTCCATCCCAAACCCATTTCCTCACACTCAGGTACTCAACTGACAAGAATCTTCTTTCATATGCCACAAGCCACATGATCAACAAGGCAATCCTCCTGCTTGGGCGATGGCCCTCATTGAATGGCTCCAAGCTTTGGGACCTCAACAGCTATCGATATCTATACACCTTCACACACAAGTTCCCTTTTGGCCTCCCTTTGTTGGCATGTTAGAGCTCCCTAGCAGTGGTCATCCCCACCTACTTTGTATGAGTAGTAGTATTCATTTTGAGTTGTTTTATGTGGTTGTTCTAGTGTATCGCAGCTTCTAAGATCGTGAACAATACTGTAAATCTGGTCTCTTTTCCTCGCTATATACCTGGATCCTAGTAGGGCACAAGACTGCCAAAGCAGAACCGAATCCCTGTATATATCGAACGTACCGCAAGCCAGAGGTCCTTTGTCACGAACGGCGTACATTTATCTTATATGTCGTATCACATTAGTAGTTAGAGCAGCAACAACATCAACAGCAACCTAGCTCTATTGCGGTCGAATAATGGAGGAATCAATCGATGGTCCTTTCATCTCCACTCGCTCACCAGAAATGGATCTCCATCTCTATCCTGAATTCAAGGCTGCGTTACCAGGTGTTGAGCTGCTGACCAAGATTTCTTTCGACGTCCATTACAGAAGCAGATCACAGACGCTTTTTGGCAGATTGTCCTCGCAACTTGGCACAGAATATATGTATGCCTCCTGTGATATTCTGGTTAGCCGTGAAACCAACGCGTCGACAGCCAACTGGCAGATATCCAATTCCGCCTTTCTGAAATCACACAGCCGCTGGATTTGTTCCTGCATCGGACTCTTCGACAGGGCCCTCCATCATGTGAAGCTGTCATTGAGTTCGTCAATGTCGTACACGAATTGTTGGTTGACACTGCATCCCGTATTAATCAACAGTGTGTTAACAGCATGTATCGGCATACTCAAGGCAGAGGTCAAACACCCTGTGTGGCTCCTACATCATCGGTCTCTCCTTTGTTGGATCCCAAAAAATTGGTAGACCATGTTTCTTAGGCAAAGGCAGTTTACCAAACCGGCAATCGTAATGGACACAAGTATAAGGGAAAGGCGTATTCCCTTCAGCATTCTCGCTCCGATGAACAACAGCAGCATTTGTCCAACACAAATGCCAACAATGATCGCAAGCAGGATTTTCAGCCACGTTCCCGCAATCGCGACAACAAAGGAAAAAATCGGGATTCCAATCAACAATAGGCGGCAACCTTCAACACTTCACTACAGCTTGGCTCAATCTCATCGATGACTCTTGGCTCCAGCGTATCATCCAACTTAGTTTCAAGGTTCCATTTACATGGCCACCTTCTCTCAATTCTCAAGTGCTTCAACCCACTTTCTCACTTCAAGAACATTGTATCGACATGGGTGCATCCATGTGAGTATCAATGGTTGGTTAGGTGCTCCTTTCACCCAAGGACGTAGATCTACGACGAGGAGATCCACTCTCACCTCTACTATTTAACCTGACTTTTTGAACCCATGCTTCGTTCAATCTCATCAAGTCAACTGCGAGATGTAAGATAATCACCAATGTCAATTCCTCGGCGTCACAGACCTGATCCAAAAATGATATCATGGCTCTTCCCCGTAAACCTAAAAAATCAGTGGATGGGAAACCATCCCACGATAAACCTATATCGTATGCCTCCCTCGCCACCAACCATCAGGAACCTATAGTTCTCTTCTCGCAAAGTAAGCATAGTCGCCAAGTATGCAGATGTGTTCTATGTAGGTGGTCCTCAAAAAGATTTAAGGCCAAAGCTAAACGTCACATGCCCTATGTGACTTGAAATTTTTTTTACTACTATAAAATCGATGTCGGGATACCGAATGGTGTAAATTTTGTGACTGGTTTCATAGTGCGGAGAATGACTTTACTATGTAACCTTGAGTTATGAAGAAAAGCAAAAGGGTTAAGCCCATTGTGCGCCGTGACGTGCATCACGTGCGCTGAAATTAATTTCCCAAGTATAAAGTCGATGTCTGGCTACGCGCTGGTATACATTTTGTGACTACTTTACTAGTGAAATAAAAATTGCACTTAATAGCTACATCCTCTGCATAAAAAGCCTTGAAGCCTACTTTGCATCGCTCCATACAGTCCCCCCACGTGACCTCCGAGGTCTGAGATTGGAAAGTCACTTATAAACGTGGTTCTTCGCTACAGAATGGTATATCACACGATGGTCTGCGACGACAAAAAATTCCGCGTGTTTTTGCATGTCCAACTTTGTCCCTCTAACTACAACGGCCTGTTACGTTGCCTCCACGTGATCGCAGCGCCCTGGGATTTGAAATTCGCTTATAAACCCGACCCTGCGCTACAGAATGGTATATCGCACGATGGTCTGCGACGACAAAAAATTCCGCGTGTTTTTGCATGTCCAACTTTGTCCCTCTAACTACAACGGCCTGTTACGTTGCCTCCACGTGATCGCAGCGCCCTGGGATTTGAAATTCGCCTATAAACCCGACCCTGCGCTACAGAATGGTATATCGCACGATGGTCTGCGACGGCAAAAAATTCCGCGTGTTTTTGCATGTCCAACTTTGTCCCTCCAACTACAACGGCCTGTTACGTTGCCTTCACGTGATCGCAGCGCTCTGAGATTTGAAATTCAATTATAAACCTTACCCTTCGCTATCGAATGGTGTATCGCATGATGATCTACGACGACAAAAAAGTCCATGTGTTTTTGCATGTCAACTTTGTCCCTCCAACTAGAACGGCCTGTTACGTTGCCTTCACGTGATCGCAGCGCCCTGAGATTTGAAATTCACTTATAAACCCAACTATTGGCTACATATTGGTGTATGGCATAAACATGGTTGCATAGAAAACAAAATTGTTTGACTATGAGCATACAATAAAGGATGCAGATAGCGTTAGTAGCCATTATGATGACCCCACACACAGCCAGCAACCTGGGATGACAAGTACACTTATAAAACTCACCAAGACGTTCACTGTAGGGCATAAAACTGCAGCTGCAGAGAGACTCAAGCTGGTGCAATCAGGTTGACCTGAATCTCGCACTTGCTAATTGCAATGCAGGTTTCATGACATTGCTCACATTATGGACTTGACATGTTGGCAAGATCAGCAGCTACCAAAGGGGATGATGTGGTATGTTGTCAATGGTCATGCTATTATAAAGAAGTCATATTTATTGCAAGGCATATAGAAAAATAAAGGAGATAAAGGTATTTTGCATATAGTGAACAAAACTAAAGGACATACAAAAGAGAAAATGGCATAAAAGGGAAAAGGAGAGTAAGGCATAAATACACACAGCAGGCTAATGAACAAAAGGAGGTAAAACAAAAAGGATAATGGCTGTAGGAAAAAGAAAAGCAAAGGGAAAAGTGGTTATATGTGGGAGAGGGCCTAAAAATAGACAAACTTGATCATGTCAGGATTGCCTGGTTTCTTGGAAACAGCCTTCTCTTTGTCTTGCATAAAGGTCAACTTCATAGGAGTTATATAAGCCATAATTAAGTCATGCAAAGTTCTTGCTTCATCAATTCTTCCAACTGCCACCAAGGCTCGAACAGTGATAATATAAGCAGTCCTTGATGCACGCAGATGATTGTAGTTTTGGCCCTGGTTCACCATTCCTAAATGCGAGCGTTGGGCCCTGATGGTGTCCACTGGGAGAAAGACATTCTTGGCAAGGTATTCTTTTACTGATCTGGAACCCCTTGCTTTGCCAATATGAAAAAGTTGGTCCTATTATGATTATATAATCAATAATGATGTAAAACTAAGATAAAAGCACATGATGACTTACTGGTAAGGTTTGTCGTAATGCTTCCTCTGAACACAAAGTATGAATACGGAACCTGTTGGCAATTGTGGTCTGAAATCTGCGATCTAGAGGTGGGCGAAGAATGCCTGTAGCCATAAGCAGAGAGCCCTGCAAATAAGCATGGATGATGCTTTTAGCGTAATCATGCACTGGCGATGAAAAGAACTTGTATAATTGATTACGAAGGTCTGCATGCTCAATCATTGGAGTTTGTGTTTCCTCCCATGATACTACATCAGCCATCATGAGGTTTGCAACCTCCTGGTCCCTAGTAAATTACATAGCAAGCATATAAAAGATTAGCAATTTGAGATGATATGATTTGAATAAAAATGGTACTTACTGTTGCGATAATTTTGTTAATTGAACTGTAGGTGCAGCAATTGCCAGTTGAGTATCGATAGCTCGCATCCTTGGAACATGTGATCGATGGTTGTGTAGTTGTGGGGTACCAATGTACTGCTCAATCTCAAGGAATGAGTATGGCAACAATGTTGCCATATGAGCATTCTCCAAGATAAAGCGAGTAGACAGCTTGTTGAAAGCTGTCAATGCGAACACCTTGCGATTGAGTAAGAATGTTGAATTTGGAGCCCGATTTCTATGCAAGATTGCATATGCCTGGCGCCAGCCATCATGGTTTGTATCAGGGCGAGAAAACCAACCAGAAACATGGCTTGCAAGAAGGCATGCAGTTGTCCCACGACGAGCAAAAGATTGACGATCTCGCTGAGATTGAGGCTCCATATTGGCCATTGCCCATGTCCATCCTTCAAAAAGGCCACGCCATACAGAATACACCAATGATGACTTGATCCAGCAAATCGCGCCTTGTGTCTGCACCCAGCTCCTATATATAGAGTCAAACAAATGAGCAATATGTAATATATGCATAGCAAACAATGTACCTTAAGATTTGCTGCATCTCTTGTCGATGGCGAAGCAGAGATTGCAAGGAAACACGAATCTCTACACGAACGCCATCATGATATGATGGTGTTTCCTCCAAAGTGTTGGTACAGAATTTCTAGAAGGTAAAAGTTAATATATGGCCTTATTCATGTTGAGAACTGAAAACTTACAATAAAGCTATTAGCTTTGTTAGTGTAAACCTGCTCAGCAGGTGAGGGTGAAATGGGATTACAATGCTCACTTTAATGAACTTGTGTGCATCCGCAACTCAATGAAATGCCATGTGACTTTCACCTTCTTATAATACTTTTTGGTGCTCTATCGAATAAACATACGTTTGAAGCAGTCACACTATGAAAACAAAACACTTACTTATTGGATTCTGGTTTCAGAAACAGAAAAAAAACTTGTGAGACTGCTACAGTAGCGTACGTGACTTGCCATTGAAATCGTGTTATAAAACCCATATCCGCGCTACATGCTGATATAAATTTTGTGACTGTGTCGCTAATAAAATTCTAATTTCGCTTATGAGCTACATATTAAGGCTAATTTAATGAGTAACTTTCACTTTAACAAAGTTGTACACTCCAGGAAGTGGCTTGGGCTACTTGAACAATTTTTCCCATTATGAAACTATATGGTTGCACGTCGAATGGTATAATTGTCGGCATACTAAAGCATATCAAAACAAATTGCCTAATATAAGCATGTTTTACTATCCATTACTATCCCCAGCCAAATTAAGGTTTTTACTATCCAGGGGTTACTATCCTGCTATCCAGGGGGTGTCAGTGGAAAAGTGAACGTCGAAGTTTGTGACACAGAGCCATCCAATGACAGCCAAGAAGTGTGTAAACAATGGGGAATATTCCACTCTGTTTACAAACGTTACCCAATATGGAGTCGTTTTCCTTCCATTACTTTCCATGAGGCTATCCAGGGGGCGTTGCTATCCATTTACTATCCAGGGGCGTTGCTATCCATTTACTATCCAGGGGCGTTGCTATCCATTTACTATCCAGGGGCGTTGCTATCCATTTACTATCCAGGGGGCGTTGCTATCCATTTACTATCCAGGGGGCGTTGCTATCCATTTACTATCCAGGGGGCGTTGCTATCCACTTGCTATCCAGGGGGATACATCTATTTTGGGGACAGTCACTTAGTGATTGTACGTCCAAAAAACGTACAATGGATGGGGGAACGTACACAGCAGAGCGTACACAAGTAGGGTTAAGGTTTTAGGGTTTAGGGTTTAGGGTTTAGGGTTTAGGGTTTAGGGTTTAG